>NC_056733.1:874625499-874678050 GCF_019279795.1 Protopterus annectens
GATCTTGGGCATCATCCTGCCCATTCAGATGTGGAGAGAGTATTGGTCATACATATGATGAAAAGTATTTCCCATTTATCGGAAAGGTTTAGAGTCAGAGAGCAACAAGAAGAACTGATCCCAGTGGGATCTTATACACCCTGGAAGCAGGGAGATCCAGCTTTTTCAAAATGGCTGAGGAACCATATTCTGTGGTTGTTCTAGGAAGAATTATTGCAGAAAGATAAAGTGATTTCTTGGACAGAGTTTGCAAATAAATATAATTTACAGACAATGGATAAGTCTTAAATACAATAGGCTGATGATGTGCAGTTGTAAATTAAACTCAAAGGAGTAGTTGGTGAGGATAGACCAAAGATGGTGAATTAGATTTTGAGGGGAAAGGGAACTCTGCAAAGGGGAGATAAATAATCAACTGCATATATCAGTATTTGATCGGGATTCATCAAAATGCAAGGAAGAATCTCCATGGGGATTGGGAAAAGTACCTAGGGATCCAAACTGAACAGGAGAGCTGGGGAAAGCTCATCTTGAACATTATGTATGTTATAAGGTCAAGATAATATTTTCTGGTTGGCACTGATTATATAAATATTTTAGGTCTATATTAAAACAGTGAACTTTCAAAATTTTGAGTGTTCTAATATCAAACCCTATTAATCGAAAATTTAAAATATCGAACATACAGAACAGCAATTTTTTTCCTAGGGAAAAAAATCCCTGTTCCAAAACGCATACACACAACACAAGCACACCAAACAAACAGCAGTCTACACACATACACCTAAACTCTTACACCTAACCCTACACTAAACTATACATGCACCACTATCCAATTACCTTAACCCTAAGGTCCATCACTATCGCACAGTCACCTCACCCGCACCCTAACCCCAACTCACCTACCCCGCCCTAACCCTCACGTCCACACAATCGCACACTTACCTGACCCGCATCCTAACCCTAACTCACCTAACCCACCCTAACCCTCATGTCCACACAATCGCACACTTACCTGAACCTGACCCGTAACTTTCCACCACAGTGCTGAAAATACCAAAGCAACAGAAACGGACAACCAAATTATTTCCCTAGGAAAAAATTTGGTTTTCTGTTTCTTCGATATTTTCAGCGTTCGCTGAAAACGGGCCAATTAGAACACTCGTAATTTTGAAAGTTCGGTGTTCTAATATAGACCCAATATTTTTATATGCCTACAAGGATTTTTAGGATGTTTTCCACAGCCAACCCTACTTGCTGGAGGTTTAGGGAGCTGACAACGGTCTCATATGCTCTTGCATTGTACAAAACCGCATTAAGACAAGTTATGATCTTCAGAAATAGATTGATAAGTTTGTGACAGTAAAGGGAGCATGAAATAATAACATACTATTATCTACCCTTGGAACTGATTAGAGGCCAGTGTCCCAATAATGAAGCTATGTTGCTTACTATACTATTTTTGTTATATAAAAACGCATTACCAGGAAAAGCTTTGAACTCCTAACCATGACAGATATAGTTGCTCTGATGAATGAATTATATAGAAAAGAGAACTCTACCCAAAATAGATATAGAGATAAGAAGAGCTACGCAGAAAAGGTCCCCTTGGTTAGCACAATTTCAGGATAGGGTATGGACTTTTAATAAGTGCCTTTTCTGACCCCCTCCAACAGGAAGATGTCATCATCTAGGGTGTTTGGCTCAATTAATGGAGCTGTGTTCAATGGATGAGATTTGTTCTTCTACAATAATGATTCACTGGAGAAGCCAGTAAAATCTGTTAGACAAGGCCACTGGACATTGGTATAATTCACACTGAGAGGGGATGGCTGCCACCTCACTATCAGTTATATGTCACTAATCTATTTTGGTTATTAATTCAACTTTATTTTCTAGAGGTGATGGTTAACTGAAATGTTTTCTTTATTTATTTTATTTTGTTTTGCTTTTGAAAACCACACTAGTCCATCTGGGTTGAAGGTTTAGGATTTTTGCTTGGAAATGTATACATAGATATTTTTATACCCCAAGTAGACTCCAGAGAATTTTTCCTCAGGTAGACAGCAAATGTTGGAGGTGTGACAGGGAAGAAAGAGGCAATTGGGAACATATTTTCTGGGAGTACAGTGAGTTGGCAGACTTTAAGGATTCCCTGCAGGATGCACTGTCGGAGATGCTGGGTGGGTGGGCTTGGTGTGACTAGGGAGATGATTTTTCTTTGCTATGATACAGAATCAGAATTGCCTAGACATGGTAAGGCCTTGCTGTCTCTAATTATGGTGGCTGCCAAAAATAGGGTTGCCACCTTCTTTTGTGGCTAAAACCGGAGTAAAGCCACACCCCTCGCGTCAGCAGTAACCCTGCCCACCCCACCCCTCTCCCACCCACATTCCGCCCATTTTGTGATGCCGCAATGACATCACTTGGCAGGGAACGCCCTCTTTCTTTGTTCCTGCTGCCTGTTTTCGGCTGATTTACTATGTTTTTCTGTAAAAAAAGCATAGTAAATCAGCCGATTTACAAACTCCGATAGTCTGTTTTCTTTTTGAAGCAGAATACCGGAGTTTGTACAGTGTTTTCTGGACTACCGGAGAATCAGTTTGATTTCCGGATAGTCCGGAAAAAAAATGGAGGGGTGACAACCCTAGCCAAAAAAATCAATTACTAGAAAATGGAAATCACTATCTAAACCAACTATATTAGAAGTAGTGAATATAGAAACAGAGATAAAACAACTAGAACTGAGATCTTTGGAAAAGGGTAGAAGCAAACTACATAGGAAAAAAATGGGAATTGTGGGAACAATACATACAGGGGAGAAATGAGGTTATGAAGGCAGGACTGAAAAGAGCTATGTAATGTTTGACTGAAAACAATTGTGTAGATAAATGATATATAATGTTTAATAATGTTTGCAATTGGGAGTGTGTCAGTATAGTTTGTGATGTAAAATGCTTGCAGCTAGGATTGTGTTGGTGTGGGTTATTTTCATTTATGTAAATGTATATGATTGCTTATGTTGTAAGTGATGGTTTAATAAAGATGTCTGTTTAAAAAAGGGGGCAGGATTTGAATAATTTATGTAATGTTGCTTAGGTTGTATGATATATAGCAATATATGTGAACTATAATGTTTGTTAATGTTTAATACAGTTTGATTACTTTTGTATAATGTAAATTTGCCTATGCCACATGTAATAATTCAATAAAGGTGTTTATAACAAAAAGAAAAAAAGCCCTTCTCAGCATGGGGGGGGGGGGGTAGAGGAAAATCTCCAAATCAGACTTTTTTACATTATACAGATAATAAAAAGAACAAAAGATCTGTACAATGTATTATACCAGACAGAGATGATTAACAAAGCTTGTCATTAGCATTTTATTCATGAATATGCACACATCTTAAACATTTATTGCAACGGAATAAGAAGCTTCACAAAACTACATAAATTACATGAAAAAAAACAGCAGATAGAATTAAGGCACAGAATATGCTCTTACTTTACAAGTCTTACAAGGAATTAAGAGAAATGAAAGCTGCATTAACAAAATTAAACATAAAAATAAAACATTTCTAACTACGTAATTAAGCAGAGCAGCTTTTTTCAGTGTATTGTTTCTCTGCTTAAAATTCCTTAGATGTTAAAGGGGGTTTTAAATGATTTATCCCGAGTCCATGTCTTAAGAGCTAGAGATCAAAATTTAGGTGTCGAAGATGCCACTTTCATTTCCTAATCTCATTCATAATATATACTACCTGGGCTGCATTACATGGGAGACTTTCTTCCATGCTCTAGTGATAGCTATTTTCCCTTGATAAAAGTAGGGTGTGCAGCAAAGACTTTTTTCGAGTTCTGCAGCTCTGTTGACCCATTGCACAGTAAAAATAAGGCTAGCATAACTTGATTTATAACTGGATATAGTTTACTACATAGTTCTCTGAATTCTGCCCTGAATTGCAGTAGGCTAAGACAGAGTCAGAAAATATGAGTTCTCCAATGCAAACACTTTCCAAAGACATGCACCTGGAGAGTTTCTCCCTGGGCCTCCACTGAAAATAGGCTTTGTCCTAGTCGAACTTTCCCGGTCAATAAATGTTAAACAAACAAACAAACAAATAAAATAAAATAAATAAATGAGTCCAATCACACAGGTCATCACTGCCAAAACTCTAGCACACTGAAGTAGCTCCCAGGTACAGTGGATATAAAAAAAGTGTACACACCCCTGTTAAAATGCCAGGTTTTTGTGATATAAAAAAATGAGACCAGAATAAATCATTTCAAAACTTTTCCCACCTTTAATATGACCTATAACCTGTACAATCCAATTGAAAACCAAACAAATCTGTTAGCGGAAAAAATATTTAAAAAAATGTACAATAAGCTGGTTGCATAAATGTGGACACCCTTAAACTAATACTTTGTTAGTAGAATATCAGGGTCCAGAGTGGATGGCTTACCTTCGGCAAGGATTTTTTTTTTTTTTATTAGATGTCATTGTTGCTGGATTTAAGATGAAAGAGAGAAGATTTATTAGTAACGCTAGAACAGACTAGTAAGAAACTAGTAAGAATGTTGAGGAAGGTTTTGTGTTAGGGCAGAGATAGTGTTTATAAAATGAGAGTTTAACCTGCAGGCTGTTTCTTAGCTGGTACAGTGGTAAGGGAGAGAAACAGAGTGGGTTGGAAGGATTTTCCGAGTTTGAGGAACTTGTTTAAAGAGGTCCAAAAGGGCTTGGGACTAGATCGTTGGGATCTTGTACAGAGATGTAGTAGTTTCTTCTTTCAGCCAGGAAGATTTTTTTGGAGAGGTTGTGAAGCTGCTTATATGAGCAAAAGGACTGATTTTTGTTTGTATGCCATGTTTTTTAGGCTTTATCTCTTTGTCTCACTATTTGCTTTGTTTTGGATTTAGCCAGGGGGCTGGGTTAGCCTTGGTTCTTTTTTTTATTACTGGTGGAAGGGATGTTAAGGAATTCAATGTTTCTACTGCTTGACTGAATGGAAGATATTTTGGTTGAGTCCAAGTGATTTGTGACCATCCATATATTTATTGTGCAAATAAACTGGGTGGGGGGTCATATTTGGAGAATGGTGGTGAATGACAATAGTGGAACGATACTCTCTTAAGCTGTCAGGCAGGGTTCCATGTTCTGTTATTTTGTCTTGGCTATTGATTAGGATCCAGTCAAGGGCAGTAAACTTATGGGTAGTCAAATGTACCAGATTTACTAAATCTAACTGTGTGAAGCCATATAGGTAGATTGAGAATTAAGGGATGTTGTAGTTTAATGTATTTCAGTCATTGAAATCATGAAGGAGGAAGGTTTTCTGGTTAATATTGGAAGGTATTCTAGACAGGATTTCTTCTATTTTGAAGATATTATTGTTTGGAGTGAATGATGACTGATAAACTTAACCAAAACAAGGCAATGTGTAAGTGTGTAACTAGTATTTCAGCATTTAAGAAAGTGAGTGTTTTGCTTGGATGGGGTGGGTGCAATAGTTATTTAGGATGAGTAGATTAATGCTATGCCACCACCCCTTGGGTGTGTGTGTGGTCATTAGATGGAAAGATATTATAAGCTGCAGGATGAAAAGAATTGTCTTTAATGTGTGATTTTAGCCAAGTTTCAGTTACATATATGACTTCTTAGTTGTGATTAGGAGACTGAAGCATGAAACCAATAGACCTTTTTGGCAATGCTACAAATATTAATATTAATGAAAGAGAGCGCAGAATTACCAGAGTGAGACAAGAGTATTGAGGTGTTACTATGGTGAGCAGGAATGGAAGCATTGGAGAATGCGTTGGAAGGGCCAGAGATGGGATGTATATGGATAAACATTAAAATGACTATTATACTGACAGTTGTCTGCTTGGAGTAAATTTTGCAGTTTTAATTTTAGCTGGAGCATCCTGTACTTTTGTGAAGATATGGAATCTTCTAGGTACAATCAGATAAAGAAGTTTTTGAGTTGAATATTCTCTAAATGTTATAACGATGGGCAGATAAGTGGGAAGTGATGGATGAGGTGCCCAGCAAGTGTATTGTTACAGATATGGGAAGGAAGAATGACATAAGAATCAACATGGAAGCGGGATTTTACTAAGAGTCGAAGTATATTGGGAAGAAAATGTCAGTGTTGGAAAATGCAAATTACATAACGCGGGGATGGATTTATTATGATTCAGATAAATTTGTATATTGTTTCGGGATTTTGAGGTAACAGAAGTATAATATTAATATTGGTTTAAAGTTGCATGGTTACAGAGTTGTGCTAAAGTGGCAAGTTCTGGGTGAAAGGCAACAAGTTCTCTCTAAGAGCTGGAGCTAATGAGGAAACAGAGGAGGAGAAAGTAGAGTTTAAAAGAAAGCTATGGAGGTAGCTGGGAAACTGGGGGTGGAGGTTGAGGAAAGTGAACAGAGACTCTCAGTTTCCAGCGGGAGACAATATCTTTACATGTGCACAGAGCGACTCTCTGAGCCAGTTGATGTGCAGTGTTGGTCAACATGTTTTTTACTGGTAGAGTATTGCTGTCAGTAAATACACAGCACTTTGCACTGTGCCCTTTTCTTGAACATTTTTAAAACATATCAGCTTAGATGGAAACATTTTTTTCTTGTTTGCCGGCAAAGAAACAGAGTTAGGTGAAGGCTTATTATTGGCTTGACTTGGAGTTTGCAATTTCTGTAAACAACACAACTTCTTCTTAAATAACAAGCTGTTCAGAGGACTAAATGTCACCCTGAAATTCTCCATTTCCTAATTTGTTAGGGAGTGCACTTTTAATTTAATATATATAACCAAAATTCCAAGAATTTTAGTAAAATTATTTGCACAAGGTCATTCCTACAATTTATTACAAGACATGCACTAAAATCAGCCATTTGTGACTGTTTCAGTCTATAATAGGTTCATAGGTAGGTACTAGGCTATTAGCCTTAGCGCCTATATAAGCCTAGCCAAAAAGGTAATATGGCTTTCGCCACCCAAGAAAATTATTTTCCTGTGCCCCTGTCGAGCAGAGTCACAGAAGTGAACCCTGGGGTGAATTTCCTATTTCCCATCCAATCATCAAGATTTTTCTTGCAGAGTGCTAATGAGAAGCTCTGTTTGACATAGATAGGTAGTCTGTTCCAGAGTATGGGAAGTCTCTGGGACAGAAATCTATCCCCCCAGCATGTTCTGTTTATTGTGGTGACAAGGTTTAGGTCCCTAGAGCATGTAGTTCGGAGGGATTGGGATTTCTTTAAGTGGAGCATGTTCAACAGCTCTGGGTTTGACATAGCTTTGTATGTTAGGCAGAGATCGCCTCTGAGTAGGTGTTATGCGACGGAATAAAGCTGGAGTCTTTTGAGATGGTCTGCATAGGGCATCTGTTTGAAGCCAGTAATCCTCTTTGTGAGGTATTTCTGTCGCCTTTCCAGTTGTTGTAGATGTCTTTAAGGTACATACCAAAAGGGGTGTTGTACTCTATAATGGGTCTAATGAGTGATGAGTAGAGGGGAACGATGACCTCTTTTTTTCTGGATGAGAAACCTTTTGTGATGAGGTGAGCCATGTAGGAGGATTTCCTGACCACTGTGGCAATGTGATTATCAAAGGAGAGACTACTGTCCATCTGTGTCCCAAGGTCTTTTATCACACTTACGGCATTAAGTAGACTACCACTTATGTGGTAGCCCATGGGTACAGAATTTTTACCAAAGGGGATGATAATACACTTTTTGGCATTGAGCTTCAGGCCATGGCTTTGACACCAGGCATCTTTCTCAGTGAGACCCTTTTGTAGTATGTCCACATCATTAGGAGTTTCGATTATGGCTCCTAGTTTGCAGTCATCTGCAAACATTGTTAGCCAAAGACCTTCTGTGTTAGCCTGTACTTCAGAGAAGTAGATACCAAACATGAGAGGACTCAGGCTGAACCCTGTGGTACACCACTTGTCAATGGTCTGAAGTCGGATTTGGAGTCTGCTACTTTACAGTGTGGGTTCTGTCTGTGAGCCAGTTGGCAACCCATTTTGTGACATAGGGATTTATACCTAGTTTGGTGATCTTATCTATAATTCCAGAGTGGGGGATGGTGTCAAAACCCTTGGCGAGATCTAGATAAGCTGTGTGAACCACTTTACCCTCATCTATGGCTTTGGGGACTACTTCAAAGAAGTCAATCAGGTTTAGGAGACATGATCTGCCTTTTACAAACCCAAACTGGGTAAGTGCCAGAGTTTGGAGATTATCAATGTCTTTGTTTATGAGTTCCATGATGATACGTTCCATGGCCTTGCAGACCAGGCTCATCAGGCTAATGGGGCGGTAGTTCCCGGGGTCCGTCGTGGCTCCCCCTTTGTGGAGTGGGATAACTGTCATGGTGCACCATTCAGTGGGCACAAAGCCTGAGGTGAGGCTATGATTGAACATGGTACTTGGGTAGGGTGCCAGTTCATTCTGTAGTTCATGTAGAATGCAGCCTGGGATATTGTCAAGTCCCATAGATGCTGTGTTCTTGGCTTTGGAGAGTGTGTTTTTTACCTGTGCAGCTGTGATTACAGGAACTTTGCATTCTTCTGGTATAGAGATGGGCCCTCTAGGGGGTGAGAGGGGGGTAAAGTTAGCACTGAACCTATCTGCCAGGATGTTGGCAATATCAGTTGGTTCTGTATATTTAGTGCCCTTGTGCTATAACTCAGAGCAGATCTGAGTGTTGCCATTGAGATTCTAGACATAGCTATAGAATGCTTTGTGGTTGTCTTTAGAGTCAGTGGCAATTTTGTTTTCGTAACTAGCTTTGGAGGATTTTATGAGGGATCTTAGCTTCTTAATGAGGTTGACCAGGGAGTTCCTCCAGTCATGGGATTTTACTCTTTTTTGCAACAGTTTCTTTCTTCTGTTGTAGAGTTTGTTTATGGCAGAGGACCACCAGATTGGCTTCCTTTTTTTGGAGGTTAGCATCTTGGTTCTATTAGGGATAGCATGATCCATGCACTCATGTAAGTGCTTATAAAGTGCATTTGTGTAGGATTCAGCAGTCGTACCTCTATTGTCTGTCTGCATGGGTGTCATGAAGTTTGCCACTTCTGACTTAAGTGTGAATTTGGCTTTGGAGAAGTTTTTTACAGTGGTTTCCCTAAGTGGGGGTGGGGATGGGATGTGGATGTCTAGGGTGATTAGCTTGTGGTCGGATCTGACCAATGAGGAATTGACCTCTGGTGTGGAACACCGGTTGTCCATGTTGGTAATGACCAGGTCTAGGATATTGCTGCCCCTGGTGGGGGTGTTCGAATAAGTTGATCCAAGGCGTTGGAATTTATGAATTCCAGAAAACGTTGAGCAAAAGAGTTGGTACATGAGTAGCTTTCCCAGTTAATGGTGGGGTAGTTGAAATTGCCCATTATTAGGGTGTTGGGTTGTACCCTAATACTTTCCAGTGTATCAAAAAATGAGGAGTGGGAATCCTGGGGCATGGTGGGGGGTCTGTAGCAAGCTACAATTTGGATTGCGGTCTTGCCCAGAGTTAGTTGCACTTGGATAATCTCGGATGCATTATGCTGTGCAACTAGCCTGGAAGTGTGGATATCCTTAATGAATATGGACACGCCTCCACCTTTAGTGCTTTATTCCGGGTTAGGTGGCCGAAAGGTGTGGTATGAATTATAGCCTGGTAACACAGGGGTGCTCCCTGGAGCTTTGAACCAGGTCTCTGTCATTGCACAGATGTCGATGTTCTCCATTTTAAGGAGTGCCTCGAGTGAGTGCATTTTGAGGTTTAGACTTCTAGCATTGAGTAGCATTACCCTCAGATTTTGCTTGCTTGTACCTGTTACGTTGGTGAATTTGTCATTTGAACCTTGCCTAAAAAAGGCACTATAGGGGTGGCAAGAGCCTTAGCCAGTATCCAGAATCCCAAGGGCGACAGGTGCAGGCCATCTCTGGCAAAGCATCGTGGTCTGTCGATCATGCCATCCCAGGCAGTATCCATACTGAACATGTGGAATGTAACGTACTGTGCCTTGACTGAACCCCTAGCTCTAGTCAGAATTTCTTGTTTCAGTTTCTGATAGTTGTGGGAGTCGGTATCCTCAAGGTCCACGTATGTATTTTAGGGAGTGCTGAGTTGAATATGAGGACAGTGTCCTGGCCCACTTAGCTTAAGGCCAGTTTTAGCTAGCTACATATCTCTCCAGCACCATCAGAAAAGCCTCCATGTTATCTTCCATTCAAAGATTCCTCAGGAGGTGCACTGTTTTGGGGATTCCTAGCGAGCCAGATGGTTGGCTTAATATAGTGGATACCTGCTATTGGAGGTTGAGCAGATATTGGGTCAGTGAATGCACTTTTTTCTTTCAGAAACTTATTAGAGGTCACCAAAGTTTCTTTAATTGTTCCCATTATTCAGTGTATGCATCCTAGCTTCACACGAGGAGTTTAGCAACAAAGCATTTATTTTTGAAACAACCCTACTCATTGTCATGAGGAGCCCCTTTGCTGGGGCAAATCCCCATATGGGCACAACAGTTTTTTTATATTTGTTTGCATATTTTTTTCACAAAAGTAAAGAAAAATCAGTATTCTGTCTTAGCTTAGCAGTCAATCAGCAATTAGTACTTCACTCATGCAGAGCTTGCATTCCTTTCTACAACATGGAAGAACTCAGACAAAACAAGTACCTTGGAAAGTCAGAACTGCCCACTGCATTGGCTAGTAGGGAATTTTATAGTGCTTACAATAACAAAACCAGTCAATGAAAACATTTCTTTTCAGTTTTTAGATAAGGTTTATTTACACAAATCAAGTACTTTCTTGCAACAAAACTAACAGTAACAATATAAGATTTGGTTCAGTACCAAAAGTGTTTCCAGAGTTCATTTCACAGATGCATGACTCCTTCATACAGATTTTACCGTACTTACTATAACTGGTATTAAGTAGGGATAATTTGCCAAATTCTTCCAATTCAAATTAGTACATCCTTACACTTCCCTCTACAGTAAGCAGCCTGCATACTGGCTAGAATATACTATGTCACTATAAATGTTGTTAACTGAAATTACAGACCCCAAGTCAGGGGCAGGGCTAATAAGACTTCACCTAAGTGTCAAAGAACAAACTCCAGCCAAGAACCATTTAGAGACAGAAACTTTAATCTATGTTAAAGAAGCGCTGTCACTTAATCATCAGTTTCTAGTTCAGCACCAGCAGATTAGTAGAAAACTCTAGTACTAAAAACATTCTCGACCTATAGCAACACTACATATGGAATAATAAATATATATATATATATATATATATATATATAGGTTTACATATACTACAGTAATGTAATTCGAGCATTTGGGTTCAACATTGTGCAGGGAGATCGCGGTTCAGTGAGGAACAGGGAATTAGCCCATTTCCTCACTGTAGTGCAGTCTTGAAGTTGGCATATTTAATGTGCAGGATGTGTGCGTGAGGGGGGGAGGCAGCCTCCCATATGGGTCGTGCAGGGGGACTAATAGTAGAAATAACATACCGTTGATTGTAGAGTTTATCAGTATGTTAATGTGCATAGCAGGAGGTGAGTGACATCATGTCCTGCTGTGTCGAATACACAGAGCCATGGTTGTCGATGTATTCATTTTCAGTTTGGTGTACTTTTTGGCATTCCGGATTCAGCATTTCAGGTCAACATTCTAAGTGGTCGACTGAAGTGGATTCAAACTGCCAATAGTAAACTATATATATATATATATATATATATATATATATATATATATATATACATACATACATACATACATATATATATATACATATATATATATATATATATATATATATATATATATATATATATATATATGTTTGAAATGCTTTCATTTCTCTTCCTCTGCTCCTCAAATATTAAACCTTCTGTGGCTTACCAGAGTATTCTATAATTTGTATTCCAATAATACATTTGAGTTTTTACTAACAGTTCCAAATCACTGTCTAATTATATTTCTAGTTTTGGTTTTCGTATATTAAAAGGTATCCTTTCCATTTGCGGTGGTGTGTTCAAAGTGCTTATAATGTGTAATTGTGGGCAGTAAGATGCACAAACTCTTTTACAGGAAGGGGGGGGGGTCTTCACATCACTAAACTTCAACACACAAATGACTATCCCTGTCCAAATATCTGCATTTTGGAATTTGCAACATACCTCAGACTAAGGGCTTTCTTGTAGTATCTGTCTGGTCATTTCACCTTGAATTATCTGCAGTATTTTGCTGATGGACATTAATGGTCTTCGAAACAGAACAGGACAGAAAAAAACGCTAACGTTTTTTCCTGATCTGATAAAGTCTTATTAAGATGAAAGTGCTAATCCAAATAAAGCTTCTTTAAATGAATACTGTTTCCAGGTGACTTATTTTGAAGATTTGAAGGGATTTAATACAAAAACTTTGGAATTTGCAGATAGAAGTTAAGATTCACTCTCCTTCCTCATCTAGCTCCTGCCTTCAGCATTTTTTCCAAACAGAAAAGAGAGATGTCTGTGCCATGGCATGATCCAGTTTTGGACAGCAAATGGGAGTCATTTGTAGGAGGCAGCTTAAGGTTTACATTCTAACCCCATATTTCATGGGATGACCAGAAGATAATTGTGGTGCAGAATAGACTATATAACAACTTATTTAGAGTCTGTAAGGATATATTATAGGTCCATTTCCATAGCCATTCATTCTGCAACTTCTGAGAGTTGATTCCACAGTGTATTGTATGCCTACTTTGTTTCTATTATAATTCTCTTATACATCAGTGTCATAACCCCAGTGATTTCATCTGCACTGACAATTGCATAAAAAATGTATAGAGCTGATGGTAAATGATTGTAGGTCAATATAATGTGATCTAGCCAGAGCTAGGAATGTCTCAGGTTCTGTATAATGTTGCTGCTGCTAACATCACACCAGTTGTATTACTGATAGTGCATTCATTCCTATCCATACCTTGTATGCTTTATTTAAGGATATGTGACTCCACCTGTATGTTTCTAATTCTGATAATTGTCTGCAATTATTCACTGATGGCCAGCCATGGTGGTGCAGTGGTTAGCATTGCCACCTCACAGAAGAGGTTCTCCGGTTAGATTCTTGCCTGGGGTGCCTTCTGTGTGGAGTCTGCATGTCATCCCTGCGGTCATGTGGGTTTCCTCTGGGTGCTCCAGTTTCCTCCCATGTCCCAAAAACATGCTGAAGGTGGATTGGACACACTAAATTAACCATAGGTGTGAGTGTGTGCCTTCTGTGGAAGGTTGGGAGCAGAGAAGGCAACTTGACACCGTAAAACTCCACTACCAGTCATTCTGCGGACTGTTGTTCAGCTGTGTCGACCCCTAACCGGGAAAACCCAAAACAAAAAAGACTGCAATTATTCACTGCTATGGGCTTTTCTTTTTCTGCCTTGTCATTCCATCAAGGCTATAACTTGAAAGCATGGCATGCATCATACCTGTGTCCACTTCCATTAAGTTACCTTGGATGATCTGCGGAGAAGCCACTTTGCAGTACAATCACTGTCGCTAGGTGATTTGGTCATATTGATTAATGCTGATATGACCTCTGATAACATGCAGAAATGGGAGAATGCAGACTGATGATGATGATGACGATGACAATGATGGTGATGGTGGTGATGATGATGCTGATGACAGGGATGAGTTGTGGGGAATAGTTATACCTTGATGCTTAGTACTTGATTTTGTCTTTATCAGCTCAGATGTAATCATGTTGCGGGAGGGTTTGTGTATGTGTGCTAATGTCCTGTTTCTAGCAGATCTTCCTCATCGCACCTGCTCTGGCTTCTGCACTCTTCTTACATTCAGTACCATTCCCGTTGGATTCCCTTTCTTGGATTATTTTAGCTGTATTTTATCATACTCCTACCTATTCAGTACCATTCCCGTTGGATTCCCTTTCTTGGATTATTTTACCGTACGCCTACCTATTCAGTACCATTCCCATTGGATTCCCTTTCCTGGATTATTTTACCATACTCCTACCTATTCAGGAACATTCCCGCTGGATTCCCTTTCTTGGATTATTTTAACAGTATTTTATCGTACTCCTACCTATTCAGTACCATTCCCATTGGATTCCCTTTCTTAGATTATTTTACCGTACTCATACCTATTCAGTACCATTCCCATTGGATTCCCTTTCTTGGATTATTTTAGCTGTATTTTATCGTACTCCTACCTATTCAGTACCATTCCCATTGGATTTCCTTTCTTGGATTATTTTACTGTACTCCTACCTATTCAGTTACCATTCCCATTGGATTCTCTTTCTTGGATTATTTTACCATACTCCTACCTATTCAGGACCATTCCCGTTGAATTCCCTTTCTTGGATTATTTTAGCTGTATTTTACCATACTCCTACCAATTCAGTACCATTCCCGTTGGATTCCCTTTCTTGGATTATTTTACCATACGCCTACCTATTCAGTACCATTCCCATTGGATTCCCTTTCTTGGATTATTTTACTGTACTCCTACCTATTCAGGAACATTCCCGCTGGATTCCCTTTCTTGGATTATTTTAACAGTATTTTATCATACTCCTACCTATTCAGTACCATTCCCGTTAGATTCCCTTTCTTGGATTATTTTATTGTACTCCTACCTATTCAGTTACCATTCCCATTGGATTCTCTTTCTTGGATTATTTTACCGTACTCCTACCTATTCAGGAACATTCCCGTTGAATTCCCTTTCTTGGATTATTTTAGCTGTATTTTATCGTACTCCTACCTATTCAGGAACATTCCCGTTGGATTCCCTTTCTTGGATTATTTTAGCTGTATTTTATCGTACTCCTACCTATTCAGGAACATTCCCATTGGATTTCCTTTCTTGGATTATTTTACCGTACTCCTACCTATTCAGTACCATTCCCATTGGATTCCCTTTCTTGGATTATTTTACCGATATTTTATTGTACTCCTACCTATTCAGTACCATTCCTGTTGGATTCTCTTTCTTGGATTATTTTACCATACTCCTACCAATTCAGGAACATTCCCATTGGATTCCCTTTCTTGGATTATTTTACCGTACTCATACCTATTCAGTACCATTCCCATTGGATTTTCTTTATTGGATTATTTTACTGTACTCCTACCTATTCAGTTACCATTCCCATTGGATTCTCTTTCTTGGATTATTTTACTGTACTCCTACCTATTCAGGACCATTCCCATTGAATTCCATTTCTTGGATTATTTTAGCTGTATTTTACCGTACTCCTACCTATTCAGTACCATTCCCGTTGGATTCCCTTTCTTGGATTATTTTACCGTACGCCTACCTATTCAGTACCATTCCCATTGGATTCCCTTTCTTGGATTATTTTAACAGTATTTTATCGTACTCCTACCTATTCAGTTACCATTCCCATTGGATTCTCTTTCTTGGATTATTTTACCGTACTCCTACCTATTCAGGAACATTCCCGTTGAATTCCCTTTCTTGGATTATTTTAGCTGTATTTTATCGTACTCCTACCTATTCAGGAACATTCCCATTGGATTTCCTTTCTTGGATTATTTTACCGTACTCCTACCTATTCAGTACCATTCCTATTGGATTCCCTTTCTTGGATTATTTTACCGATATTTTATCGTACTCCTACCTATTCAGTACCATTCCTGTTGGATTCTCTTTCTTGCATTATTTTGCCATACTCCTACCTATTCAGGAACATTCCCATTGGATTTCCTTTCTTGGATTATTTTAGCTGTATTTTATCATACTCCTACCTATTCAGTACCATTCCCGTTGGATTCCAGTTCTTGGATTATTTTACCGTACTCCTACTTATTCAGTACCATTCCCTTTAGATTCCCTTTCTTGGATTATTTTACTGTACTCCTACCTATTTAGGAACATTCCCATTGGATTCGCTTTCTTGGATTATTTTACCGTACTCCTACCTATTTAGGAACATTCCCATTGGATTCCCTTTCTTGGATTATTTTACCGTACTCCTACCTATTCAGGAACATTCCCGTTGGATTCCCCTTCTTGTATTATTTTAGCTGTATTTTATCATACTCCTACCTATTCAGTACCATTCCCATTGGATTCCCTTTCTTGGATTGTTTTACTGTACTCCTACCTATTCAGGAACATTTCCGTTGGGATTCCTTTTCTTGGATTATTTACTGGTATTTTATCGTACTCCTACCTATTCAGGAACATTGTCCACCTTATATTCTCCTGATGCACTGTCAACCCTCTTTCTCTTTGATCTTTCCTTTCTGACTGTTTAAACTATTGGTTTTCAGGGGTTAGAGATTTTTTAACGATATGTTGCTTTGGAGGCTGTGTTTGTGTGTGGAGGGGTCTATTTTTAGCCATCTGGCTTTATTATAGCCTATTTTTATTCATCAAAGTTAATGACTTTATAGTCCTATATACTGCTAACTGTGACAACAGTGAGTAAGATGATATCCCTCATTGTCCGAGCACTTTTCATTTGTCAACTTGCCCAATGACTACATGATGAGAATCCCTTTAAGACGCTAGGACAGAAGTAAGATACTCTTTGCCCATCAGATGTCTTCTGTTAGGCTTGTTAACAACATACTCACTGAACTGGATTATGTTATACTGACAAGACCCCCTCTGCTATGTGAAGCCCTGCTGTTGACCACCAACTAGACTGCATCTGTTTTTTCCATAACCATTCAAAGTGGAAACAAGGATAAACAAGCAGTGTGTAATTACTCTGTTCCATCTGGGATCCTCCTTTGTGCTGAAAGACTACCCCGGATGTCTTCATATTATTTGCCAGCACCATATTTCGCTCATACAGAATAAACATGTTTGCCGGTAGTTCACTCAATATCTGAGTTCTTCATCCTCCTGAAGTCTTATCAACTCTTTCTTGTACTCTGTCCTTATTCATCTCCTCACATTCCAGCTCTTTACGCCTTCCTCGCTCTCCTTTCAAACTGGTATATTACCTTCTTTTTGTGACTAATGAGGTTAGGAGTTATTTATGTAGCACCCTCATCTTTTTTTCTTCATATCCTATTTCTGCTGTACCCAGACAGTCAAAGTTTCCCGTACTTCCTTATTTATCTGAAAGATTATCTTTTCTAATCCTCTGATGTTTTAGTCCATTCTTCCTGACACATGACATGAGCTGGCTTTTTTCTGATGCTTTGTCTTCCTCTTTCCCAACTTCCCTTTACCCTCATATACCCTTTCTGATAGGTCCTTCTTCCTTGCATACCTGTCCTTTTCAATGCTAGCTCCTCTGTCCTGTAGGCTGCTGTTTTTTCTCGGTAGCTACAGCTTCCTGTAGCCTGCTGTTTTCCACTGGTGGATTACTCCTTGTCACATGATAGCTCCTCCTCCTGTAGCCCATCCCTTTCCCCTGACAGACTCCTCCTCCTTTTGTAGGCACTCCATTTACTCTGATAGGCCTTCTCCCCCTGTACACCTTTCTCCTCTAGTGATAACACTCTTCCCTCATTCTGTAGTCCTGCTGGTTGTCTCAGCTTCCCACAGTTGCTTCTGCTGGTTATGCAGATGCTCATCCCCTGTATTTACTGTTTCCATAATGCACCTCCCCTATCACTGGTCTTCCCACCAAATCTACTTTTGGTATAGTTCCACGCATGTTGAAGCCTGTACTTCTGTAGTCCACCACCAATGTCCTAGTTGTCTTGTATGTCTTTCGTCCAGGGATCATGAATCACATTATGGCAAGGTCACTGCTGCCTTCCAGATTCCTTGTGTCCACCCAATTGATTCCTTTTATACTGACAAGACACCCTGCCTCCCTGACTCATTTCATATTTCAACGATCCAGCCTCTTCAACTCCTGCCATATTGGTAAGAATGCTGCCTCCTTGACTCATTTCATGTCCTCAGGGACTCTTCTTCCTCCATATTGACAAGGACCTGGTTAAGGACATTCTATTTTATATTTGGAGTTCCTTATCTTCTGATGAAATCAGCTTCATGCATACCTTCCACTTGTAATTGTGATGCATGGCCAATGCTAAGTTCAGTAACACATATGTGGTCAGGCGCAGCTTGATGAACTCGCAGTGATATAACCCACAGATGGCACAAGGAGCCTGATCGTCATGTCATTCTAAAACACATAGCAGAAGTGGGGAATGAAGACCCTTGAGCTGTAGACAGCTTTGTAGCATGCGCAGGTGAATAGGTACACCATCTATCAGCAGGATAGCCCCTGTGGACTTCTGCCTGATAGGAAAGAATGTGGAGAAAGTGTACATTTCCATGTAGGCTGGTACAAGTAGCTGGATAACCAACAGGGTTTGCAGTGTCCACACAGTATGTCCTTATGGACTTTGAAGGGGCTGCCATCCAGGCTGTATAGCAGATATTTACCTCCATTGCATCCAAGGAGTGTTTATTCCTGCTCAAATAAACACTTGAGGAATTTATAGATAAAATGCTTGCTGGGGTATATAGGTCTGTTCCTGCCTTTGCTGTTCTCATCTTGTAGATGTTAAGATTGTGAGGCATATTCTTCAATGCATCTGTAATACCTTTCCTGAGTGAGTCACTGACATTCTGTGATTTAGGCATAATACTTCTTACAGGAATTTCCCAATAACTCCTAAGAAGCATGCAGCTCTGTTAAGGGAGTACTCTGTGAGCAAGCTCCAAGTGAGCAGGACTGCATTCAGTGACCAGTTGAAGTTTGTGTATGCTGTTACAAAGTTTCCTCATACTGTGCACTTTACCTAATCCTTCCAGTGCATTGTTTCCCAGTGTCTGCCATGTCATGTACTGTGTGTGAGTGTGTGTTCCACACATATCTTAGGGTTACATAATCTGTAGTCCCTCAGAACACAGCTGCAGTTTGTTCTTGTACTGCACATTTGGGGAGCACATCACCTTGTTCCCCTTCTGGAGTTTTGCTGGTGTCGACCTTCATCTTTTGGTGGGTTTGGTGTCATTGTTGTATATCATCTATAGACTGAATTTCTGTTTTGCTTTCTTATTCTTGTCTTATTACCTTGTAGTTTTGACCTTCTGAGAGACTGAGGTCCCCTGTCACAGTGGTTCTTCTCTGCTTTGCCGATCCTTCAGTCCTGCCTCTGATTACGTTAGGATTCTCACTCCTGTCAGCATTTGGTTAGTTATATATCATGACCACACTAAAGCTGTGCCTACCTTCCCAAGATGCTTTACGGCATTAACGCTAACATTGCTAACAGCTCCTAGTTCTCCTCACGCTCAGCTTCCTTCATTAAAATTATCTGTGTTTTTTTTTTGGACATTTGCCAACACCTGTTCTACTTTTTCTCTCCTTTCTAAATATCCTAAACCCTGGCAACATTATTTTCCAGTTTGAATGAATGTTTCCTTTATGGCTTTAATCTTAACATCTCTATTATAGATGTCATATACATTTGCTTCTTGTTATTGGCTAATCTGGTCACATCATGTACCTCCCTTATCGTTTGCGCCTTCTTGCATCCAGTGCCCCCTCAACTCTCCAACATATCTTTTTTCCACAAGTGCTTTTCCTTATCTGCCAGTAGTGAATTGTTTCATACTTCTCAAGTTTTTAGTTTAAAGGCATCATAATTTTGGTTATGTTTTTGTGATCCATCTTTCAGCACCTATTTGCTATTTATATTTAAGCAGAATATTTCTCCGATAGCCATCTCTACTGGTATACAGGGATAATGTATACATGGGGTCCAAATCGAGAGATGAAATCAGCAAGCAAAGGAGAGTAGTATTGCTGGAAATGAATGCATCCCCAAGTCTTGGTAAGTACCTTCATGTGGTGGACCCTGTTTTCAAAAAATCTCAACAAGACAACACTGGTATATAGACTGTATTTTTATATAGTATATAGCATGGAGGACAATAGGTTAAAAATAAAAAGATGGCTGAGTGCACAGGTCCCAGGATAAAAAAAGGTGCCCAATCCTGGTGCACGCACTGGTACCAAGATGAGAAAAAAATTGCAGTGCAGAATTCTCAAGACACTGAAACGTTCCTATAACAAGGTTAGCCCAAGCTCAGAGGAGAGGATGGCCCCATTGTGATAGGAAGTAGTAGTATCCCACAAAAAAAACACAAAAATGAACAGGCCAAAAAAGACCCATAAAGATGACACCTTTTAGGTGAGACTTCAATAGAACAACATGATAACATAGGAGTAGAAACATCTTATACGCATAATATGGGTAGTTACTTATGATGGCTGTGATTGTGAAATTAAGAGGATTGTTAGAAAAAAACGGGCGATTTTTGAAACCAATCCAGAGATTTTAGAAATAGTAGGATTAGAATCACATTTTGTTTATAAAACAAATAGGAATTTTAAATATTTATTTGAACATACAAAGTTAAATATAACACCCCAGAGAAAAGGCACCTCTAAATGTGGCACATGTCAACAATGCAGCTACAGAGTTTTTTTATTTCTTTATTTATCATTTGTTAACCGGGAAAGCCCGACTTGGAACAAAGTAAATTTTCAGCAGAGGCCTGGGGAGAAACACTTGAACATTTTTATGTATAAAAAACAGTAGTATGAGGAATGTATTTATGAACATTATATGCTATATTGAAAGGAAATACTAATAATGTATTATGTAAGCATGTTTATTGCAGCCCAAGGTGTAGTAAGTTCAAATTTGGTATACTATACATTATACCTGTAGACCCAAGATGTGGATAGTGGAAGTGAGAGATAGAAAGAAGAGAGTTATTTGGGCAACTTAAGTTGAATGCCACAATACCACCAGGGATTAACAAACATTTATCGATCATCCCTATTTTAAAATATAAAGCCATAGTATTATAAAATAATGATGGGTCTAGTTATACTAATGAAAGAAGTATTAGTTATTTGTCAGTAAGTCTAACGATTTATGTTTTAGGGGATTGATATTTTTATAAGGTATTAATTATTTATCAGATGGGTATGGTCCCTTTAAGATAGAGTGAGTCTGAATTATGAACGAAATCTGGTCATGTGACTTTCAATTTTTACTATTTAAACAAGTGGTTCATTTTATTCTAAAGGTTCTGATGAAGCTGCAATAGTATGGGACGAAAGCGCTTAACCTTGTATTTTATTATTTATTTTTTAATAAAGTAAGTTATTATTTCTATTGCTTCCCAGTGATGTTTTTTTCTCCTTGGGATTTAATTGGCTTCGTATTTATACCCGACATGAGTGTTACTGAGTGTAGCCTTTATTTTTTACTAGTTGTGTTGTGGCTTCATTTTTACTCTGTTGTGAATTTTACTAGATCATCAAAAATGCTTAGAAATATAGATGTGGTAAAAACAATACACAGTACTGAAGCAAACCAGGATCTATTATACACTATTGCTAACAAACTAAAAATATCAGCACAGATAAAGGAAAAATACAAAATAACATGTTCATGGATGATCTAAAAATGTTTTATAGAGAAATGGGAAACAAAAGAAAAGAAACAGAAACATCACCAAAAATAATAAGACAGTTTTGGGAGAAATATTTATATAAACTCTGTGGAACATAACAAAGATGTTGAATGGATAGAAAAATTAAAAGAAAGAGTAAGGAGTTCTAATGCAGAGGATATGAAATGGAGTGAAGTAATAGGTAGGGAAACTGAAACAAAATTAAGAAAAACTCCAGGCCCAGATGCAGTACCTGAATTCTGGCTAAAAGTATTAACACCTTTACAAAATGATTTAGCCCGGAGTATTAATTACTTTTATGCACATCCCAAATGGATACCATCCTAGTTGACAACAGGAAAAGCAATACTCCTCCTTAAGTCAAAACCTGCAAGCCATCCTAAAATCTATAGACTAATAGTTTACTTTCGGATGATACACAAACTGTATACTGGAAATGATGCAGACAGAAAATATAGTCATTTAGAAAAAACTCAATCATGGCAATAGAACAGAAGGGCAGCCAAAGAAAGTCATATAGAGCAAAGGGGAAGAATCCAAGTATGGCATGGATAGATTACAAAAAAGCATTTGACAGCATCCCACGTTCATGGATAAAGGAATGCTTACAACTGTATAAGATGCATCCTACACTACAGTAAGCATAATACAATGGCAAACCACTTTACAGTTAAGCCATGACAAAGAGCAAATTATTATCCCAGGGATAAAAATTCAAAGGGGGTACTGCAGGATAATTCTTTGTCACTGCTGCTGTTCTGTGTCTCCCTTTATTGATTACGCTGTTTACTTAACAGATTAGGCAATGGTTACAATTTAGCTGCCAGAAAACAACCTTGTTTAAAGGCTTGTCATCTACTTTTTGTGGATGACATAAAACTGTATAGCTCATTAGATGAGGAATTGAAAGCATAACTACAAGTGGTTAAAACATCCTCAGATGATATAAGAATGCGAGTTTGTCTTGATAAATGTGCAAAAGCGATATTTAAAACAGAAAAGGTGCAGTACAAAGAAAATTACAGTCTGAGACAGGAATTTGATATAAAGGAACTTGAGCAGGAAGAAGTGCATAAATATTTGGGAACTGATGAAGCATCAACAAGAAAACATGAACAGATGTGAATAAAACTTATAAGGGATACTTCAGAAGACTAAAACTAATATTGAAACCAGCCTTGATGTCTAGCAATAATGTCCAAGCTATAAAACAATTAGATATTCCTGTTCTAAGT
This sequence comes from Protopterus annectens, assembly GCF_019279795.1. Taxonomy (NCBI): domain Eukaryota; kingdom Metazoa; phylum Chordata; order Ceratodontiformes; family Protopteridae; genus Protopterus; species Protopterus annectens. The sequence goes on from NC_056733.1 coordinate 874,648,195, forward strand.
TACAGCTTGACTAGCCCTAAAAGGTACTGGATCAATTAAGTAGGAAAACAACAAACACACACGTATCAAACGATAGATAAAAATCAGATGACAGATAAAAATCAGTATACACCGATGTTATATATTCCTCACTCTGAAGGAGGTATGGACATCCTCATGTCTGATTACATGTATAGCAGTTATGGGACTGCATACACATCTGCTTCCCTCAGTAGATCCAAAATTAGCGAAAGTTTTAAAATATGAACAAGGATAAGTAAAGATGACATATCTGTTTAGTAGAAGCATTTTAGTGTCAAGTAGGAATGGAAATCAAAACAGTAGTAGACAAAAATCAGATAGCATCTGAATATGCCAAAAAACAAAAGAAATAATATAAGGAGATGCATCAGATGAGAAAGAAAGAACTGTAGAGAAGGTATAAATATTGTGGCAAGTATCTCCTGGAACGACCTCATACCAATCAGGATTTCATGCAGGAATGGTTAAGGAGTGTTGAGCTGAAACCAAAAGATGAAAGGTTAATAATGGTGTCCCAGGACACTGGACTGCAAATATGTTGGTTTACAAAGTCCATTGAACATGTGGGAGAAACAGACAAATGGGTTCACTGAACAGGTGGGAGAAACCGACAAATGTAGGTTCAGTAAAATAGAATTGAAGAGTCGCATATCTTGCTGTTCAGTGTGATACACACATGGCAGAGATCCTGCATACTGAAATGCACAATAATGTTGCATGCTGCTGCATAGGGGATTGCTTAAATACTGAACTAGCTGAGAAGCACTGGAAACATCAACCACAAAGCATTACAGAGAATGATGAAGCTTATATCAAATGGGATCACCAATTACCAACAGGTCAAAAAATAGATCCAAAAAAAAAAAAAACCCAGATACAGTAGTCCATGAAAAAAGACAAAAATAGCATTAATCATTGAAATTGCTACACCCAGTGATTTCAGCGTCTACAGAGAGACACAGAGTCATAAAATACCAGGAATTGCAGGCAGAAACAAGTAATCTAGAAGAAAAATACCCAGACCATTCCAATAGTAGTAGGAGCAACGGGTCTTATAAAAAAATTACAGTCATATTTAGATATGTTATGGATACATGGAACTTTGTATGTTCCCCAGGGCTCTATACTGGGTCCCCTTCTTTTCAGTATATTTATTAATGACTTCTACAGTACTCTTTCCCAATGTACTCTAATACAATATGCTGAGGATTCCACTTTTATCTGCTCTTCTAAATTACAGCAACATACCCAAAAAGCTTTCACCTCAACTGAATCCTGGATGTCACAGGACCGCCTTGCCCTTAACCCCAGTAAAGCTAAACTCTTAATCTTTACCCCAACAAAATGCAGCCCAGTTAACAGATCTGAACTCTCTGTTCATTCCCAAAATAAAACTATCATTGAAGTTGTTTCCAACCCTAAACTACTTGGTGTCATTGATGACAACCTTACCTTTGACCTTCATATCCATAATAACATCAAAAAAATGTATCCAAAACTAGGATCCCTTTATAGGCATAACTACTTTATATGGTGCCCCCATCCTTACCAATATACAGTCCTCTCTGAAAACAAAACTCAACTCATGTTACAATAAAATTGCCAGATTTGCTACAAATACGAAATTCTCCACCCACCATTGCAGCAGTCTGCAGCAACTAGGCTGGCTCGAACTCCCCCATCATCTAACATACCTACAACTTACTTTTGCCCATAAACATATTTACTTCTCAGCAGCCTGCCCATCCCTTACTAGTATACCGACCATGTATCATCCAAACCGTCACCTTAAGTCTGCAAACAAAATGCTATTAAATGTCGACAAACCTAAGCTCTCTGCCTTACTCCTTTACAGTGTCTAAGTGATGGAATGATCTCCCCCCCTTCACTCAGAGCTATGTCTAATCCCTCTACCTTCAAAAACTCCCTTAAATTGCATCTCTCCTCACATTGGATATGTACCTGCACTTCCACTAACAACCCTAAAACCTGACCCCCCCCCTCCCAATATCCATCTCCTCATCACTCAATTACTACTCTACACTAATTCCAAGTTTCACTACTTAATTGTATGCCTTCCTCACTGGTGCCACCAATGTAATCCATTGTTACCAAATCATTGTATACAATCATATAGCTGTTATATGCTAATGTTGTCTTATAAACCCTCTATTGTTCACTATTTTTCTTGTCTGTATGTAATAATTGTGGAGCTTTTCTCCCTGGGCCTCCACTGAAAATGGGTTCTTCAGGCCCAGTGGACTTTTCCGGTAATCAAATGTAATAAATAAATAATTGTAGAAGTCAGTGCTGGGCGTTTTGCAGGTGCTGTGAAGATCAATTTTGGCCAGCATCAAAGAATAAAGCAATACTAATTTCATGAACTTTAATCATACCCTGACTTATGAAAGCCACAGATTAAAACTCAGTGATAAGAAATGCATTATAGTGTTTTTTGGAAATCCACCACCAAGCCAAATTACTCCAATAGGACACCTCTAAGAGCTGACCCAATAGTCTGGGATCTGGAAATATATTTAGACAGTAATGTGGATAAGGTAGTAAGAAAATCATTCTATGCTGCTCAACTTAAAAGTAAGAGTTGGGCATCCAGGTCCAAGAACGTCCTAGTGCCACTTAATTCGTCCTGATCAGACCCGTCATTGAGTATAATGCTGCCTTCAGCATGTACCTGACCAGACATGCAACAGCGGGAACACCCACAAAGCTTCCTTACCAGGAGAATCCAGGGTGTAAACACGTTGTCCTATATTGATTGCCTTAAAGCCTTATCTCTGTACTCTTGTTTCCTACAGGTTACTGAGAGGCGATCTATGCCTGGCATACAAGATGTCCTCAGATCCAGCTCTGATGGACTGTTTGCCCATTCACAAAATGAAGAACATCACTAGATCAAAGGATTTAAATTTTGCTTGTGACATAAATAAGATATGCTGGTGAGATATATATGTATCTCAGAGAAATCCTCATCCATGTGAAGCAGAGTCCATCCCTAATTCTTTTTGAATGCAACCTTGACCAGTGGATGGAAAATCAGAAATTCAGCCTAGGTCTGGTGCCAGTGTCTCTGAAAGACAGAGGCAGACAGTAATGTCCAAACTAACATACTCCCCCACATAACCTCTAGAAACCTGCTAACTAACATACCCCTTCCTAATAAATGCCTATAACAGATATGGACACAATTGGGTTGGGTTGAATGAATAGACTTATAAAGGCCCTAGTGGTTGTTAGCATAGTGTATACCTATGAACTGAAGAACCTAATGGGGTTCATTACAATAAATGTTTTAGAAACACAAAAAGACATGGAGAACTTAAACTGAGGATAAAGCCCTGTCACCTTCTCTTTTGACATATAAAGATAAAGCCCTGACACTAACTCTGTAGCATAAAGGGATAAAGCCCTGCCTCCATCTCTGTTGGTATACAGAGATAAATCCTGCTGCCATTCCTGTTGGCATGCAAGGATAAAGCCCTGCTGCTATATGTGTTGGTATACAGAGATAAAGCTCTGCTGCTATCTCCCTCTCTTGATATACAGGGATAAAGCCCTGCTACCATCTGTGTTGGCAAATGGGGATAAAGCCTTGTTGCTATGTCTCTCCTGGCATACTGGGATAAAGCCCTGCCACTATCTTTGTTGGTATTCTGGGATAATGCCCTGCTGCTATCTCTGTTGATATGCAGGGATAAAGCCTTGCTGCTATAACTATCTTGGTATAAAGGGATAAATCCTGCCACCATCTCTGCTGGTATTCAGAGATAAAGCCCTGCCACCATCTATGTTGTTATTCAGGGATAAAGCCCTGCTGCCATCTCTTTTGGTATTCAGAGATAAAGCCCTGCTGCCATTTCAGCTGGTTTCCAGGGATAAAGACCCACTACCGTCCCTGTTGGCATACAGGGATAAAGTCCTGTTACTATCTTTCTCTCTCTCTCGCTCTCTCTCTCTCCCTTGGTATTCAGGAATAAAACCCCTGCCTCCATCTCTGTTGGTATTCAGGTTTAAAGCCCTGCTGCTATCTCTTTCCTGGTATTCATAGATAAAGCCTTTCCACCATCTCTGTTGGTATTTAGGGATAAAGCCCTGCTACCATCTCTGTTGGTATTCAGGGGTACATTTCTGCTGCTATCTCTGTTGGTATTCTGAGATAAACTCCTGCTGCTCTCTCTCTTCTGGTATAAACAGATAAAGCCCTCTCTCTCTCTCACACAGAGACAAGAATGCAGGATGTACTCATGTGCTTCAGTGTGCATGCTGCCCTGGTGTCACACAGACACAAGATTGCAGGACGTACTTATGTGCTTCAGTGTGCAGAATGCCCAGGAATCACCCTTGCAGTGATATCAGTGCAGGAAATGCTCATGTGCCTCAGTGTGCCTGCTGCCCCAGTGTCACACAGAGACAAGAATGCAGGAAGTGCTGATGTACTTCAGTGTGCATGCTGCTCTGGTGTCACACAGACAAGAATGCAGGATGTAGTCATGTGCCTCAGTGTGCACGCTGCCCAGGAGTCACCCCTCCATCACCCCTGCACTGATAAGAATGCATGAAATGCTCATGTACTTTAGACTGCAAGCTTCACTGAGGATGCCTGTTAGTACCAGCCCACTTGTCTCCTGGATATTTCAAAGTGAATCTGCTCTCTTCAGAGTAGGGGATGGAATGCAGGAGACTAATGCTATTTCTTGTGTAGAACATGCTATGAGCTAAGCTGGAAGCCATGTGCAAGACTGCTGTTAGTACTTTGGAGGTCTCTAGCAAGTTTCATTCTGGCCAGTACACAAATGATCTGTTCCTCAACTCCCATTCGCAGTCAGTCTCTTCCAGTTATTCCATCCTCTCCAACACTCCCACATACTTCCAGTCCTCTTCATCTACATCTCTTCTTCCTCTCCCACCTCAAATAGCTCTATCTTTTTCTTAATTCAGTACATACTAGTATCTTTACTTTAGGTGGCTAACAAACAGTCCAAGTAGCTGACACAGAGACTGACTTATCCTGCATGCTACACCAGGGTGGGTCACTCCCACAGGATTCCACTTTGACCACCATTATTCTTATTTATACTTGGCTTTAATAATGCCCGTCTGAACAAAATTGCTCATACAGTCACCAACACTAGTACCAGTCATACAAGTCACTTCCCATTTGGGGCTGACTGATCTATCATAGCCAAAAATTGTTCATATAGCCACCTGTGGACAAAGCAAGCAGTAGATTAACAAGGTGCTTGTTTTAGGTGTCTGTCACACAAAAAGCTTTTTTGTTAAATAGCTGGTGTATATGTCATTTGTCTTATGTGATTATTCAAAACAAAGAGGTAGAGTTGTTTGTTTATATACTTTATTACATACAAACACATCAGGCTGGATAGCAGTAACAAAATATAAACAAACTGACTAATTGATAGACTAGTATATACATGCATGCTTACATCTCTACAGCTCTCTACAAAATGGCAGTCTGGCTTGCTTGTGCTCAGTATTTATATGCTCACTGGAAAGCTTCTTGAAGGTACAACCACACTCTGATCTACATCCTCCCTCTTTACTAAGTTGTCTTACATTAATAATGACATTTGTACGGGCATGCAATTATACAGACAATAATGAATTGTTTGTGTCTTTTGGCGTTTCCCAGTTAGGGGTCGCCACAGCGGAACTCCGTTCCGCTAATGAATGGTAGTTGATTTTTACCTGCCGAGTTACCAGCCCTGATGCACAACCTTCAACGAAGGTACGCCCATTCACGCACATCTCCACGCAGAAGACGCTCTAGCTGAGAATTGAACCAGACAGTGTCTTACTGTGAGGCGACAATGCTACCGCAGCACCACCACCACAAATAATGAATAAAACAACATTTCTGTCCAAGTTGCCATGTATCTGGTACATGGTCTGGAAATGTGACCTGATCTATTAATGTAGCAGTAAAGACTGGGTTTAGCAACAGGGCAGTCATTAGTGAACAATCTGCTTCAGGACTCTTTGGAATCTTCTCAGGAACAGGGATATTTGCTGGAATGTCCTCTGGAACTGGAACATTGGACAAGTCACTCTGAGAACTAGAGTCTTAATCCCAGGCAAGATGCTGCAATACTGGCTCGAACACTGCTAGTAAATGTTTTCGATTCCACATAATTTCTACTCCTTGTGATTCCACAATGTACGGTCTCAGCTCTGGACATAAACTTTTCATGCCTCCAATCCGATCAAAACCTTTTGCTGTCTGCATCCTCATTATCCCCCTTCTATTAAAGGATTGAGCAGTTTGCTGGTCTTATATAATAGGACTTCTGGGGCAAACACTTTTTCATGAGTTGAGCTTTCAATGCTTTGCTGTTCTTAGCACAGGAAACCAAAAGCTTGCTACTGATTATTACTGTGGTTCTGGTTTGTCTCAACAAAAGTCTCTGAGCAGGTGAACCAAGATGTTTATAGTGAGGAATGTTTCTGAGATTCAGGGGATTTAGAAAAACATCACTATTGTCTTGTTTAGACTTCTCTAACAACTGTTTTGCACTTTGACCTGCACATTCTGCCAAACCATTTGACTGTGGGTATTCAGGACTGCTGGTAACGTGAAGAAAGCCCCACTCTTCAGCAAATCTCTTGAACTGCTGGCTTGTAAACTGTATATCATTGTTAGAAATAACTATGTGGACTACCGTGGACAGAAAAATGACGCGTCAACTTCGTAATGACAGTACTGGACATGAGATTAGGAAGCAGGTCAGTCAACCAATTTGAATAAGAGGCTACCATTACCAAGTAATGTTGACCATTCCATTCAAAACTGTCCGTAGCAAGATAGTTCAGGAATCTGGGTTAGCTGAGGTAGTTCTTTCTGTTGATGTGGCTTAATACTGTTATAGTGACACACTAACCCACGCACGTTCAAGCTTGCACGGCCCAACAGCAGAACAGGAACAAACAAGAGCCAGCATACGGTCCCCAAGGCTTTATTGAAATAAATGTAGTGTCAAAGACACTAAATCACTCTCTTAACCATAAATATAACAAAGACATGCCTCAAACTAGTTTCGGTAAAATACCTTCTTCAGTGAGGAAAAATAACTATCACAATTCCATTGAACAGACTCCATATTTATATAGTTGTTTAGCCAATAAACAAATGGCTAGCAATCAACTGAAAACTTGTGATTATACAAATCATAATTTAAAGAACATGCACTTCCAAAAAACTATATTATCAGTAGAAATACATAAATGCACTAACTGTGCATAAATGATACTATAACAACAAAAATATTATGTCAATAATAATATACAGCCAAGGTATGGTGTAAAATACCATATAAATATATATGATAATTTATAAATGGTCATTTAATCCAGGTGGAAAAAGGGCTCCCAAATGTATAATCCAATATTTGACACTACATTTATTTCAATAAAGCCTTGGGGACCGTATGCTGGCTCTTGTTTGTTCCTGTTCTGCTGTTGGGCCGTGCAAGCTTGAACGTGCGTGGGTTAGTGTGTCACTGAAGTGTTTTCCTCGCTGTTGGCGCTGGTTCCCTGGCTGTTGTAGAGATGACTCCTCTCCTTTGAATTTTGGACTTTTTTCCATTCACGAAGGCTTCAATGGTCTATTGCACGTTCCAGGTTTGAAACGCTAAGGAATGGTGACTTTTTTCATATTTTTGGTCTCCTTTTTTATTATTCTGAAGCGCCCTGTCCTGAACAGACTGCCACGCTTTTCTGTGTTCAAATTGTTAAACCGGAGCGCATATTTGGGTGGTTCATTGAGAATATCTATCAGATATGTGCTTACTTTTACTTTTGGACAATTAATATAGTGGTTTTACCACTTTTGGCGATCTTTGTTCTAAACGCCATTGTGGAATTGGATTTGCCTTGTTGGAGATTGGCGAAGTGCAACGGAAAGTTCATTTCTTGGCAGGGTTGGTTTTGTTTTTTGTAAGGGCTTGCGTTTTTGACTTTAAACTGTATATATTACAATTTTTTTGTTGGGACTTACTTCTGGAACTGTTTGCAGGAACATTTTCAACGAACTGCTCTGGGTCTATCAGCGTTTACTATAGAACATCAAAACGCTGATGTTTTGGCTATAATGGCGCCTTGTTTGTGATGGTGCATCGCTGAACGGGTTTCTCCTGGACTTTTCCTTTTGGATTGGGACATTTTTTGTCTATATGGTTGTGAATACCAGTCACTAATGTGATTTGAATTATAAATTTTTGTATCAAGATGTCATGTTTATGTGGAACCATGTTCCAATAAGAAGTGTATATTATGACATGTTATTAGAACAGTGTATTATTCGTAACCATTTCATTTTTTCTGACTTCTCATGATATGTTGGCTATAGGGGTTTGAATATAATCACTTGTTGAGCCTGTCTTAGGAAAAGAATTGTGTTTTATTTTAATATAGATATTCAGGGCTTATGTGATATGTATATGAACAGGCATTTATGATTACATGCAAGTATACTAAGGTTGGTAATTAAGCATAATATAATGTTTGCTTAAGCATGTTATATCCCCCTTTTAGGCAGGATATATGTATATCTGTATAGAGGGTTTATTTCTCTCTATATTTGAGATGGTTATGGAACTTGGATTCATATGGGTTCATGTAATATATATTTATGATAATCAGAATACGTATTATGGTATTCATGTTTCCTAATAATATAAGGGTTACACTATATGGTTACTATATATACTGTTTGTATATGAATGTTTAACCCTTAGGATCCATGAATACAATTTGTTATTTGATTATATTCATTGTTATAGTGGTCATGTTAGCCATATATACAGACATCTTGAACTTTGATTATTATTTTTGTATGCTTTGAGTGGGGACTGATCACATTTTCTAGTTCGCTTAACATCATTTATTTATAGACTTTATTAGAGTTAGGAAAACACACAGATGGTTGATTTTCATCTTGATACTACTCTTATATGTACAACTGGCAATTAACAGTTATTTAAAGCTACGGGATTGCAATATCCACATTATATTATCTGTTGGTTGTGTGTATAATTCTTGAATTTATGTATTTCAGTGCATATTATTATTGCACCATATGTATAGTCTATCAAAGGTGGTGACAGCATTTTTTTGTATTTTTGTGATTAGTGAACCACATTTCATTCACATTTTTGATAGGATTTTCTCACAATCATTCTGTTTGGCATTGCTAAATTTTATATAATAGTTTGATATCATCTAAGGGATATATGAGAACATTAGACCAGTGTATGGTGGATGACTCCCTTTTATTTGATGTTTGTTACACAGTATAATTGAATGACATACAATGGGGTTTATGGAGGTATAATATTATTTATATCCATAGAATAATATCACTCATTCCGTGTTCCTTGAATCTTTTTTGTCTTTATATTGGGGAACTTCCTTGGATTACTGATCAACACACTGTATTTCAACATGGATTTAGATCAAATATTACAAGGGTTGTGTGCTGATAGGGAGGATATAGCCATTTTTGGCTTGGAAGATGTCCCAAGCAACAACCTATATATAAACAACCCCAACAGTGAAGGGGGTTGTGATTTGGCATTCCGTAGATTGGACAAGGGCCTCAGGGGTCTCAGAGCCAATATTTGGCATTTAAGGTTGTTTAAGGCCTATTTTCATAAAGGCTTGGCACCCAGAGGCCTTCGTATTAAGTTACGTCCTCTTGTGGGTAGATCTGAACAGAGACTTACAGAGGAATGGGATGATGCCCTGAGGAAGGGCTCAATGGTATTTGTTAAAATTCTATTGGATTATTATGAAAGAACAGTGGACATTCTGCTTAGGGAGGTACAAGATCTAAGTATGGAATGCCAAAAATATAAGGATAGTACCAAATATTCCAGTTGTGTTGAGCGGTTGTCCAAGGAACTGACGATTTATGATAATATGGTGAAAGACAGAAAACTTAAAACATTTTCTAGGGATACACATGATTATGAGAGAGGTCAACCCTTTCAGGTTCAAAGAAGTGTTAGATTCAAGGATGCGGGATCTGTGGTAAATGGAGGCAGACCTAAGAAAAGACCTAGGTCCATTTTAAAACATGATTCTAGTTATACTAGTACTTCAGGAGAGGAGTCATCCTACACTGACAGTGAGGGAGGTACCAGTGTCCGATCACCTGTAAAAAAGAAAACTCAATCTAAGTTCCCTTTAGACATGTTGGGAAATCCCGAGGGGGGAGGAAACACAAGAGTAGACATGAATGCAGACTCAATGACAGGGCTAGTTCAGGCATTGTTGAACAAATAGCTGAACCTTTTGATAATGTCTTAAATTTGTCTGATCATACACTTACGAAGGAACAACATTGTATTCTTAATAAAGGATTGGGATTTGTCCCTAGTTTTTTCTCCGACCATTATTTGGTATCTGTTGATGTGATGGAATTTTGTAGAAAGTTGAATTTAAAAATTTTCTTTAATGATCAGAGCAATTCTGTAACTCAAAGATCTACTGATTTTACTTTTAAAAAATCAACATTTCAACCTCCAATGAATAAGAACGTAGGGATTTTCCAACAAGCAGTATTGAGGGACTTACATTTTCCACACTTCAATACCAACATAGCTCATGACAATATTACCCCTTTGGAGAGAGAAGCCTTGTCAGAATTGAGACAAAATCATAAAATTGTCATTATCCAGGCGGACAAAGGGGGTGCAGTGGTTGTCTTGAACAATGATTATTATGTACAGGATGGATTGAGACAATTGTCAGATACCCAGTGCTATATGCACATGAGGATAGATCCGACTCTTAAGTTTAAACAAGACATTGATGCATTCATTCAACAGGCAGTACAAGAAGGAATTATCTCGCAAAAGACTGCCAAACATCTTCAAGTTAGTGATCCACAAAAGCAGATTCTGTATTTGTTACCGAAAATCCATAAATCTCTCAGTGCTCCCCCTGGGAGACCTATTGTGTCTGGATATGGATCCCTTACAGAACCTTTATCGGTTTTCCTAACATCATACCTTAAGCCATTATTGCCTATGGTCAGAGCTCGTATACAGGATACAACAGAATTTCTTAACATCATTGTTGATACACAATTAGATCCAGAATGGATAATGTGCACCTTAGATGTGAAATCCCTATATACGAGTATTCCCCATTGGGCTGGCCTACAGGCATTAGATTATTGGCTTCAAAGATCTGATCTATACCCACCCAGATTTAACACCTTATTAGTATGTATGTCCGAGCATGTCCTTAATAAAAATGTTTTTTTCTTCCAGGGTGATTGCTATTGGCAACTAAGAGGTACAGCCATGGGGGCTTCTTTTGCCCCTATATATGCTGACCTCTTTATGGCATACCTGGAGGAATGTCTCATATATGATCCTTTGCACAACATCTACTTAGAGGAGATGGATATTTGGAGACGCTATCTTGATGATTGTTGGATGGTGTGGCGTGCGGATGCTGATTATTTGATGGAATTTGTGGAACATTTGAACAGCAATATTTGGGGTATTGAATTCTCAGTAACATATCATAAGTTTACTATTGACTTTTTGGATGTTACGGTATATCGGAATGAGGACAATACCCTAAGTACAAAAATACATAGGAAGTATCCACAGTTTAATACGTTACTTCATTCAAGTATGCACCCACGTCACACCATCCGCAACATCCCAAAATCACAATACTTACGTATTAAGCGCATTAATTCATCTCCTCAAGATTATGAGGATGCTAAAAAGGATTTAAATATGAGATTTTTGGATAGAGGTTACTCAATTAGGGACATATCTAGTGCTAGGGTGTGGACAGATCAACAGCAGAGATCAGATCTTTTACAATATCAGATCAAGGATGATGTTAAAGGAGATACCATTAGATTCATCACTACTTTTGGGAAAAATCACCAACTTATTAGAAATGTGTTGAACAATAATTGGAACATACTTATGGCTAATGAACATCTTCGTCATATTCTGACTGATCAATGTTCCATTTCCTACAGGAGGGGCAAAACTTTGGGTATGTTATTTTCCCATTATAAACATCAGGATAGTGGAGGTGCAACATACAGACAACTCACCATTACTGGGGATGAGCTATTGGGGACTTTCCCTTGTGGTCATTGCACCTCCTGTGGAAGTATCAATAAAACTGAGGAATTCTCTAGTGCTAATACTAGTAAGATATTTGATATTCGCATATTTGCAAATTGTTCAACCAGTTGGGTGATTTATTTAGCTATATGTCATTGTCAGGCTTTTTATGTTGGTAAAACCTCACGGTCCCTTAGAATCCAAATAGGAGAACATCGTAGTGACATTCGGACTCATAAAATTAGCAATGCCCTATATCAACATACTATTAAGCATTCATCTGCTAAATTCATATTTTGTGCTATTGATAAAGTACAGGGAAATAGACTAAATCAGACAGGCTGGCAGAGCGTTCTAAGTAAGAAAGAAAAATATTGGATTATACATTTGGGAGCCCTTTTTCCACCTGGATTAAATGACCATTTATAAATTATCATATATATTTATATGGTATTTTACACCATACCTTGGCTGTATATTATTATTGACATAATATTTTTGTTGTTATAGTATTATTTATGCACAGTTAGTGCATTTATGTATTTCTACTGATAATATAGTTTTTTGGAAGTGCATGTTCTTTAAATTATGATTTGTATAATCACAAGTTTTCAGTTGATTGCTAGCCATTTGTTTATTGGCTAAACAACTATATAAATATGGAGTCTGTTCAATGGAATTGTGATAGTTATTTTTCCTCACTGAAGAAGGTATTTTACCGAAACTAGTTTGAGGCATGTCTTTGTTATATTTATGGTTAAGAGAGTGATTTAGTGTCTTTGACACTACATTTATTTCAATAAAGCCTTGGGGACCGTATGCTGGCTCTTGTTTGTTCCTGTTAATACTATTATAAACAGAACAAGATAAAAGTACTTTCTCAATATCTCGTGACATAGAATGCCAAAATTTTAGTCCTCTCACCCTTTTTTTGGTAGAACCAGTTTCTAAATGACCATAATGTAAGATGGTAATATACTCTTGTTGCAAGGATTTTGGAACAATCACTTTTGAACCTTTCATGATACCATTGTCAGCTAAAATCTCATCTCTGTAAGGAAACTAGGGTTGCAGTTCTTGTGGTAAGCAAGACTGCTTTGACAACCATCCTCGACTGATAAATTAGTTGAGCTTCTGAAGAACTGGATCTGAAGCTGTGTGACTTCTAAGCTCCAAACATGTGGGAAAAAAATTCTCATTTCCATGACTTTAAAATCAGGTTTCTCATTTTCGTGTTGTTCAGTGGTTGTTCTGGGTGATCGGGATAAAGTATCAGCAAGAAAAAGAAGTTTGCCTTTTGTGTGTACACGATTGAAATTATATTTTTGCATCATGCACTGCAATCTAGCAGGAGCTGTATGCACAGGCTTTTTCAAAATAGTAACTAGAAGTTGGTTGTTGTTGTTGTGTCTTTTGGCTTTTCCCAGTTAGGGGTTGCCACAGCGGAACTCCGGTCCGCTAATGATTGGTAGTTGATTTTTACGTGCCGAGTTACCAGCCCTGATGCACAACCTTCAACGAAGGTACGCCCATTCACACATGTCTCCACACAGATGACGCTCTAGCTGAGAATCTAACCAGACAGCATCTTACTGTGAGGCGACAATGCTACCGCAGCACCACCAACGCGGTTTTTGGTGATCAGTCTAAATTTGAATAGGTCTGCCATAAATATAATCATAGAACTTCGAAAATGGAAACACAATTTGCCAAAAGTTTTTTCTCTATCTGAGCATATTGCATTTCAGTTGGGGTTGGAGTTTTGGATATACAGGCTACTGGTCTACCCTCTTGAAAAATGCCTGCACCAAGACCAAACTTTGAAGCATCACAAGAAAGAGGTACTGGTTTCTGAATCATAGTATGTTAAAGTAGGTGAACTGGCAATTCTCTGTTGGTGTTGTTCTGACCAGGACCAGGTTACATCTTTGCATGTCAGCTTTCTGAGTGGTGCTGAAAGTTGGCTCAAGTCTGGAATGAAGTTGCCTAGATAGTTAACTAGATCAAGAAAACATCATAGGGCTTGAACATTTTCAAGAGCTGGCATCTAAAGAATTGCTGTTTGTCTGGAAGGATCTGGTTATAAGCCTAAACTAGTAAACAAATGACTAACATAAGTGATTTCTTGTAGCCTGAATTTGCATTTCTGAGGATTCAGCTTAAGACTGACCTCACAAGCCATTTCCAGAACTTTCTTGAGGTTTCCATTATGTTCGACTTCACCATTACCTCATCCAAGAATATCATCTATTATATTAGCACATGGCTCTCCAGAAAAAAAATTGTTCCATTGCACGCTGAAAGACTTATAGGTTCATAGGTTCATAATTAAGTACTAGGCTATCTGCCCAAAGGCATTTATAAGCCTAGCTAGAATGTGTTGGCTTTCGTTGCCCCCTTAGTTTGTGGGTACTTTGTGTTTTCCAAAGGGGATGACTATGCACTTTTTGGCATTTAGCTTGAGGCCATGATTTTGACACCAAAGTATCTGTCTCAGTGAGACCCTTTTGGAGGATGTCTGTGTCAGCCGGAGAGTCAAGTATAGCCCCTAGTTTGCAGTAGTCTGTGAACTTGATCAGCCATAGTCCTCCTGTGCTCGCCTGTACCTCTGAGAAGTATATGCCAAACAGGAGGGGTCCTAGGACTAAGCCCTGGAGAATGCCACTTGTAACCGGTTTAGAGTCGGACCTAGCTCCCTCAACTCTCACCATGTGGGTTCTGTCCATGAGCCAGCTGGCAACCCATCTTGTGACGTAGGGGTTTATGTTCAGGCTGGTGAGCTTGTCTATAATACCAGAATGGGGAATGGTGTCAAAGGCCTTAACAAGGTCTAGGTAGGCTGTGTGTACCATCTTTCCCTCATCTATAGCCTTGGTAACTGTCTCAAAGAAGTCCATCAGATTTAGGAAACATGATCTGCCCTTAAAGCCGAACTGGGTAGGGTCCAATGTTTGGAGGTTCCCAATGTCTCTGTTAATGAGTACCATGATGATGCACTCCATAGCCTTGCAGACCAAGCTAGTCAGGCTTATAGGGCGATAGTTCCAGGGGTCTGTTGTGGCTCTACCTTTGTGGAGCAGAATAACCATTGCTGCACGCCACTCTGTGGGTATGTAGCCTGTGGAGAGGCTGAGTTTGAACAGTGTGTTTAGGTGAGGGGTTAGTTCTTCTTTGAGCTCATGTAGGACGCAGCCTGGGACACCGTCCGGTCCCACTGATGCTGTGTTTTTGGCTTTGGAGAGGGCTGTTTTAACCTGAGTGTCTGTGATTTCAGGGACTCTACATTCTTCTGGTATGGTTATGGGCCCTTTTGGGGGTGAGAGGGGGTGAAGTTTGCACTGAACCTGTCTGCCAGGATGTTGGCAATATCAGTCAGTTCAGTGTATTTTGTGCCATTCTGCACTAACTCTGAGCAGATATGAGACTTGCCACTTGGATTCTTGACATAGCTAAAGAATGCCTTGTGGTTATCTTTGGAGTCCTTGGCAATTTTTCTTTCAAAGCTCGCCTTGGATGATTTTATGAGGGATTGTAGTTTCTTGCTGATACTGATCAGGGATATGTTCCCTTCTTGGGATTTTACTCTTTTCTGTACTAGTTTCCGCCTTCTATTGTATAGCTTGTTTATGGCAGGAGTCCACCAGACTAGTTTCCTTTTCTTGGAGGAGTGAGTCTTGGTTTTGCTTGGTATGGCACGATCCATTCATTCTTGTAGATGCCCGTAGAATGCATTAGTAAAGGATTTTGCAGCTTGGACAGCATTATCCTTCAGCATGGGGTCTTTGAAACTTTCTACCTCAGTCTTAAGTAATGTGAAGTTTGCTTTTGAAAAAATTTTCACGGTGGTTTCCTTGTCCAGGGGTGGGGGTGGAATGTGGATATCCAAAGTGATTTGTTTATGGTCAGATCTAACCAGTGAGGGGTTGACCTCCAGTGTGGAACACCGGTCACCCATGTTGGTGATGACCAGGTCCAATATGTTGTCACCTCTGGTGGGAGTGTTGACCAGTTGAACCAGGACATTTGAGTTTATAAATTCTAGGAAATGTTGGGCAAGGGAGTTAGTACTTGAGTAGTTCTCCCAGTTAATGTTTGGGTAATTGAAATCACCCAATATGTTTGGTAGGACCTTTATGTTTCCCAATGTTTCCAGAAAGATGGAATGGAGGTCCTGGGACATGGTGGGTGATCTGTAGCAAGCTACAATTTGAATTACAGTTTTGTCCATTGTTAGTTGCATGTGGATGATCTCTGAAGCATTGTGCTGTGCCACTAACTTGGAGGTGTGGGTATCCTTGATGAATATGGATACACCCCCGCCTTTTGCATTTTGGTTTGGGTTCCGTGGCCAAAATGTATGGTATAAGTTGTAGCCTGGTAGTGTTGGGGTGTTCTCTGGAGCTTTAAACCAGGTTTGTGTTACTGCACCTATATCGATTTTCTGAATACTGAGGATTGCCTCGAGTGGGTGTATTTTGAGGTTTAGACTTCTGGCATTGAGTAGCATTACCCTCAGTTTTTTGTTACTTACGCTATTTACAGTGGGGGCATTTGTCTTTTGAGCCTTGCCTAAAAAAGGCACTATGGGGTGGCAAGAGCCTTGGTCAGAATTTGAAAGCCTAAGGGTGACAGGTGCAAACCCTCTAGCGAAGCAGCATGGCTTGTAAGTATGTCATCCCAGGTGGACAGACACTGGATCCCCTTTGAATGACACCAGAAATGTAGCCAATTGTCGAAATCAAGAATTTTTTCTAACGAACCTAACAGCTTCCATCTCCTCTAAACTAGAAAGTTGCTACAACAAAATTGCCAAATTTGCCACTAACTCTTCTCATTCTACTCACCATTGCATCTCTCTCCATAGTCTCCAATGGCTCGAACATCTTGACTACCTCCAACTTACTACTGCCCACAAACTAGTTTTCAAACCCAATGCTTGCCCAGCTCTTTCGAATATCCTACCTTTCTATACTCCTCTCAGGCCCCTAAGATCAGGCCACAAAAATCTTCTTTCTGTACACAAACCTAAACGACCACCTGGTCACCTACTCCTTTCTTATACTATAGCAAAGAAATGGAACCTGCTTCCTCCTCAGCTAAGAATCACAAGTCCTGAACAATTCAAATCTCTACTACATTCTCTCCTCCTCCAAAACAGGAAATGTAATTGTATACTTCCCACCTAGGTCCTATTACCTATTTCCTAGTTTCTACTTTCCCCCTCCTGCCTCTCATCTCTCTAATCTTTCTTCTGCTCCCCATACTCTACATTTCTTTTTTTTCCCCTATATTAATCTCGCTGCAGATACCCTTTAAATCCTCACTTCCCCTCTGCTTATATGCCTCCTACTGCTACTCATCTTCTCCCTCTTCTGTCAGCTACTCAATCTGCATTCTTCTACCAATGTGTATATATATATATATATATATATATATATATATATATATATATATGTATAGTATTTCACTTTATTAAATTTAAGTGTGCAATATTAAGGAATATGCGGCTTTAAAAGTGCAAAGTGTTTGTTACATGGAGCTTTTCTCCCTGGGCCCCCACTGAAAACGGGCTTTCGGGCCCAGTGGACATCCCCGGTTATCAAACTGGAAATAAATAAATAAATACCATGGTATCATTCTTGGTGAGAGCAGGATGCTACTTAGGGTCAGGGTCATACCAGCCTAGGCTACGTGATCAGAGAGCTCTTCCATGTCTCTTTTCATGTATTCCAGGGAGGTACGGCTCAGGTCATTCACACCAACATGGCAACAATGACAGAGTCATATTTGTACTTGTTCTGGAGTGACCTGAGTGCTTGTGTTATGTGGCAGATCCTGGCACCCGACACGAAGCTAACAGTAATCTTCTCCTTATTCAGCCTAGTGAGTGGGACGTCAGTGTGCCTGACTATAGAGTCACCTATTACTAGTATGTTGGGTATGTTATTTTGCCTTAAGGGTTGTGATTGAATGGCACACTGGTTTTGTGAAGTGTGTGTTTCATGGTTTGTGTTGGGGGGTGGAGGTTGCTTGGGTGTCTGCTGTGGAGGTCTCTGTTGCTTTTGCAGATTTTTATTTAGAGCCTCTGAGTATGTTTTCGTGTATTTATGTGCGTTTTTTGTGTGCGCTGGTTTAATGGGTCTAGGAGAGACTGGTGGTGTGATGCAAGTATTTCCCTTCTCCTCTTGACTGTCTGATCCCATCTTGGGTTGAGAGAGCTTAGCCTCCAGTTTAGCTGTATAATTACATCTCTCGCATGTATTAGTGTTTGGTGGTAGGAGGAGAGGGTTGTCTGTGTACATGAGGCAGTTGTAACATTGCCTCAAAATGCCCAGATTCACCAGTTGGACTGGAGAGTACACCTGAAACTGCCCTTTGGACATGCCTGGATAGGTACAGTGAACTGTTTTACTGGATGGCTGGTAAGGTCGAACAGAGAGCCTTGTCCTTCTGTACAATACAGGAGGGTGTAATGCTAGGGTTTATAAGTGCTTGCTATAAGTTTTGAGCAAGTGCCGGGCTGAGATATGAATGGCTTGAGTTAAAAGTTTGTCTAGTTCCAAGGGAAAAATTGAATAGGAGACTTTGTGGAGCCGGGAATAGTTTTAACCTAGCTAACTGGTGCTGCCCAGTGCGCAGAATCGGGCAAATGCGGTATTTATAGCAGGGAAATGAAAGAGATAGAAATTAGCCCAAAATGGCCAATAAACTACTAATTTCTGGCCTGAAACCACTCCTCCAGGGACAGATAAGCTGCTCAAAGCTCCCCTCTCTCACAGGTGAACAGAGAAGCTTCCTTCTATCCAAGTAAGGTATGGGCAAACACAGAGATTTGTAACACAGTCTTGAATTCAGCACTAACCTGAAAACTGGACTATACTAGCTTAGAAAGGTGGGAAACAAGTATATATATATATATATATATATATATATATATATATATATATATATATATAGATAGATAGATAGATAGAGATATAGATAAATATAAATATATATAGATATAGATAAATATATATATACTTTTTTTCAGAAAATAAAGCAGATACAATCAAAAAAACACTTTAAATGCACAGAAAAGGATACTTATTGTCATATATCGCAGATCAGAGTTGTAGTCAATATCCCTAGTAATAAAGGGGTCTACTTCTTGTTGTCAAAGGCCGACAATATCGAAGCTGATATTGTCGGCACCAGATTAGCGAAAGCAAAAAACATCGAATGTTTAAATGGAAATCTCTGTAAGGGGACATTTCCATTTAGTTCAATGTAGTGTGGTCTCAGAGTTGGTATATTTAAGTAGCGGGGGTGGGGGGGCACAGGGGGGCTTGCCCCCTGTTTGCAAAGGTAAGTTTTTATTTATTTTTGTTTTTAGGCATTTTTTTAATCTTTCAATGTTTCAGAATTCAATGATATGGTGTCGACCATATCAGATTCGATATTCTGAAACTTCGATAAGATAATACAGACGCTAATAAAGTAAGAAGAAACACAAATACAGTAAAAGCAGATGAATAGTGCAATTTTTATATACATATATATATATATATATATATATATATATATATATATATATATATATATATTTATTGCATTTGTTGACTGGGAAAGTCCATGTATATATATATTCTCAAAAATCTGTACCTGCCAAAAGGAGTACTGAATGTGGTAAGCATCCTTCTTTTCTGTTCACAGCAGACTTTCATACACTTTGCCATGCATCTGGAGCATTTCTCCCCGGGCCTCCGCTGAAAACAGGCTCTGTGGAACCTAGTCGGACTTTCCCGGTCAACAAATGTTAAATAAATAAATAAAAAAATAAATAATAATTATATATATATATATATATATATATATATATATATATATATAAAAACAATAGAAAACGAACAAACTGATTTAAACAAGTTACCCAATTAACCAGAAAAAAGCTCAAAACTTTGTTCCAGCAGTCTTCAATCGGACAAGTTCTAACTGCACACTCCCGCTACTACTCCTTCACTAGCAGAATTTATCCTAAATGGCATTCTCAAAAATCTGTACCTGCCAAAAGGGGTACTGAAAGTGGTAAGCATCCTTCTTTTCTGTTCACAGCAGACTTTCATACACTTTTCCATTTCTTCTATTTACTTTCTCCCATGTGATAGCAACTTCCCATATGACATCATCCTATGTACTAACCTATCTCTCTCTCTCTTTCTCTCTCGCTTATAGATTAAAGACCTTTGCTTGTAATTAATGAAATTATATCAGTTAAACTTGTGTTTTTATTTGCAACCTTGTATCCTAATTTTTTTGCATCAACTTTGTATTTAAATATTTTTGTATATATTTTGTATGTTAATTTTAATTTTGTGGAGCTTTTCTCCCGAGGCCTTCACTGAAAATGGGCTCTTCTAGGCCCATTGGACTTTCCTAGTCAGCAAATGCAATAAATAAATAAAATAATACATTTTCGGTAAAGCAAAATTTTCCAAAATGAACTTTTTGCATCTAAGACAGAAAGAACAGCGGCATTTAGCATTAAGAGCAGCAACTTCGACTGTACACATTGGATGATGAGGTTGCTTTACTCCTTTGTTCAAATCTCTTGGATCAATACATATTCCGATATCATCTGAGCTTTTCTTATGAGCTACTACCATGGAAGATGCCCATTCAGTTGGTTGTTTTACTGGAGAAATCACACCTTGCTGCACCATTCTGTTTAGCTCAGCTTTGACTCTGTTCTGCATAGCTACTGGAACTTTCTTTGCTATTCTAACAACTGAGCTGACTTCGGGGTTTAACTTCACGGGGTACACATCTGGAAGTTTTTCTAGTTTGTCTTTGAAAATGTCATCATAGGTAGAAAAATAGTCTGGGTGAAATTAGAACTGTTGTCTTTTAAGCTTACATGGTGGACTTCCTTATTAAATGAAAGTAGTCATAGGTTCATAGGTGTGTACTAGGCTAATGGCCCTGGAGCCTTTACATCCTAACACATAGGATTTACCCTGGCATCGTACCACCCGACCTTAGTTCCCAGTGCCTCTGTCGAGTAAAGGCACTGGAGTGATCCCTGGGGTGAATTTTCTATTTCCCATCCACTCATCAAGATTTCTCTTGAAGAGGGTCAGCGAGGTGCTCTGCTTGACATGCATGAGAAGTCTATTCCATAGCAAGGGCAATCTCTGGGTTATGAACCTGTCCCTCCAGCATATTCTATTGATTGTGATAATGAGGTTGAGGTCTCTGGAGTGTGTAGTGCACAGGGATTGGGATTTCTTTAGATATAGCATTTCTAACAGAGCTGGGTCAGACATGGCTTTGTAAGTCAAGCAGAGATCGCCTCTAAGTAGGCAATATGAGACAGAGAATAGTTGGAGTTTTTTGAGTCTGTCCATATAGGACAAATGTTTAAAGCCTAGGATCCTCTTTGTGAGGTACTTTTGCAGCCTCTTCAGTTGTTGCAGGTGTTTAGTGAGGTACATGCCAAATGGGGTATTGTACTCAATGACTGGCCTAATGAGGGAAGAGTAGAGGGTGACAATGACCTATTTCTTCCTGGATGCAAAACCCTTAGTAATGAGATGTGGCGCATAGAAGGACTTTCTGACCACAGTGGCAATGTGCTGGTCAAAACAGAGGTTGCTGTCAACCTGTGTTCCCAGATCTCTTATAATGCGTTCTGTGTTCAGTGGACTACCATCAATGTGGTAATTCATGGGAACCAGGTTTTTCCCAAAAGGGATGACGACATTTTTTGGCATTGAGCTTAAGGCTATAGTTCTGACACCAGTTGTTGGTCTCAGTGAGGCCTTTCTGTAGGATATCAACATCACTTGGGGAGTTAATAGCAGCTTCCAACTTGCAATTGTCTGCAAACTTTGTCAGCCAGAGTCCCTTCGTGTTGGGCTGGACTTCCAAGAAGTAGATACCAAACAGGAGAGGACCCAGGACCGAACCCTGTGGGACTCTACTTGTGACTGGTCGGCAGTCTGACTTGGAGTCAGCTACTTTTACACTGTGGGTTCTACCTGTCAGCGAGTTTGCAACCCACCTAGTGATATATGGATTGATGCCTAGCTTAGTGAGTTTTTCTATGATTCCTGAGTAGGGAATGGTATCAAAGGCCTTGGCCAGCTCAAGGTAGGCTGTATGAACCACCTTGCCTTTATCCACAGCTCTGTCTCAAAGAAATTGACCAAATTGAGCAGGCATGATCTACCCTTCACAACACCAAACTATGTGGGATCCAGAGTTTGGAGATTCCCTATATACTTGTTTATTAGGTTCATGATGATGCATTCCATAGCTTTGCATACCAGACTCATCAGGCTAATGGGGTAATTGTTCCAGGGTCTGTAGTCACACCTCCTTTGTGGAGAGGGATGACTGTAGCAGTGTGCCATTCAGTAGGGACAAAGTCTGAGGTGAGGCTATGATTGAACAGGGCACACAGGTGAGGTGCCAGTTCACTCTGCAGTTCATGTAGAACACAGCCAGGGATATTGTCAGGTCCCATAGAAGCTGTATTCTTGGTCTTGAACAGTGCTGTTTTAACCTGTGCAGCAGTAATACTGGGTGCCTGGCCATCTACTGGTATTGTGACTGGTCCTTTTGGGGGGGGGGAGCGGTAAAGTTGGCACTGAATCTGTCACCCAGTATATTGGCAATATCTGTTGGCTTGGAATAGGAGGTACCATTGTGCAGTAGCTCAGAGCAAATCTAGGCATTGGCATAGAGATTCTTTACATAACTATAGAAGGCCTTGTGGTTGTCTTTACTATCTGCTGCAATTCTGTTTTCATACCTAGCTTTAGAGGATTTGATGAGGGATCTCAACTTTTTGTTAAGGCTGATAAGGGAGTTTTTCCAGTCTTGGGACTTCACCTTATTCCGCATCAGTTTCCTCCTTCTGTTGTAGAGTTTGTTTATGGAAGGGGACCACCAGATTGGCTTCCTTTTTTTGGAGAAGAGCATCTTGTTTCTATTCAGTATGGCAAGATCCATACATTTGTGTACGTGTTCGTACAGTGCATTGGTATATGATTCAATGGTCATGCAACTATTCTCCATTTGCATGGGTGCCGTGAAGTTAGCCACTTCTGTTTTTAGGAGCCCAAAGTTAGCTTTGGAGAAGTTTTTCATGGTGGTTACCTTTGCGGGGGGGGGAGGGGGGGCAGGATTTCCAAGGTTATTAGCTTGTGGTCGGATCTAACCAGGGAAGAGTTGACTACTGGTGTAGAGCAACAGTCGCCCATGTTAGTAATGACCAGATCAAGGATGTTGCTACCTCTAGTTGGGGTAAGAATGAGCTGGTTCAGGGCATTGCAATTAATGAATTCCAGGAAACGCTGGGCAAGTGTATTGGTACAAGTAGTTTTCCCAGTTAATGGAGGGGTAGTTGAAGTCACCCAGTATGAGTGTGTTAGGTTGGGCCCTAATATTCTCCAGGGTGCTTAGGAACGTGGAGTGTGAGTCTTGAGACATGGTTGTGGACCTATAGCAGGCTACGACCTGAATTGCTGTCTTAGCCAAGGTTAGCTGCACCTGAAGTATCTCATATCCGTTATGTTGGACTACCAGTCTGGAGGTGCGTGCATCCTTTATGAATATAGAAACACCACTGCCATTGGAGCTTTGGTCCAAGTTCTGGGATGGAAAGGTGTAGAATGAGTTATAGCCTGGTAGTGCAGGGTTGCTTTCTGCTGCCTTGAACCAGGTCTCTGTTACAGCACAAATGTTGCTGGTCTCCATTTTTAAGGAGTGCTTTGAGTGAGTCCATTTTGAGATTTTGACTTCTAGCATTGAGCAGCATGACCCTCAGATTGCATTTCTTTGCAGCTGTTATGGTGGTAATTTGGTCTTTTGAACACTGCCTAAAAAAGGCACTATATGGGTGGAAAGAGCCTTGGCCAGTATACAGAAGCCCAGGGGTGACAGATGCAGGCCATCTCTGGCAAAGCATCAAGGTCTGTCAATCATGTCATCCCAGGCAGACAAATTCTGGATCCCATTAGAATGACACCAGAATCTTAGCCAATTGTTGAAATCAATCATTTTCTGCTTGTACTGTGGTATCATTGTGGTCCCTATGGCCTAATCCCATTTTCAAAGGTCTCTGAGGCCTAATAATGACTGTATGTGCCTTTTGACTACATAAAATTGCAAGTAATAGCTGTTCCCAGCATAGTAACATGAAAGTACTACTGAGCCTTCAGTTTGAATTTCTTCACCACCATCAGCAACAAGCTTTGCACACTTTGCCAAATCAAGCTTCTCATCAGCACATAC
Organism: Protopterus annectens; assembly: GCF_019279795.1. Classification (NCBI taxonomy): domain Eukaryota; kingdom Metazoa; phylum Chordata; order Ceratodontiformes; family Protopteridae; genus Protopterus; species Protopterus annectens. Next base: position 874,672,629 of record NC_056733.1, read on the forward strand.
TCTAGAAAATGTTTCTGCTGACATAACATTCGACTTTGAAACAGTATCAACTTTGAGCTCAGTGGTTCTCCCATTAATCCAAACAGTACAAAATACTTTATTCTTTGCTCACAAATCTACTGCACTGACTGTCTCACCAAGCACTGACACACCATCAACATAAAACGTAGGGTCATAACTTTCTAGTTGATCAACTTATGTCTTTAAATGTTCTCTTGCAATAAAAGAATGAACCTCTTGATTTACAAAACCTTTGAAAATTATTCCATTTTTATGTTTGTGGCACTGATAACCAAAAGCTAAGCACTTCTCTCTTTTAGACTCATGGTTACCACCACAATTATGACAGTTGACTATGAGGCTAGGTGAGGGCACATGCTTTGACTTTGCTGACCGACTCTTGTGCTTCACTGAACATGTCCACTTTGCAGAACACACTTTAGAATTTGATAGAAAGGTACAGGGTTTCCCAGGGACTGCTGCAGGTTTCACTGTAGCTGCCATGTGCTTGGGCCTGTGTCTTCTAACCACATGCTGCATACTATCAACATTATCTTTAGAAGACACTGGAAGCATGCATTTCACATTCATAAGCATACCTGTGTGCTTTTCTGTGAGCTCAAGTATCTGACAAATCTTTATGGCTTTATTTAAAGTTAAATCACTGTATCAAAGCAAAATCTTTCTCAAAGCATCATCTTTAATACCACAGACAAGCCTGTCTTTTAGCAACTTATCCCTTAAATCACCACATCTGCACATTTTAGCCTTGTTTCTCAAATCAGTTATATATGCTGCAAAAGATTCACCAGACTTTTGATCCTTGTGTAAAATAAGTGCCTTTCCATTGTAATATTAGTTTGGGGTTTACACATTTCTCTAAATTTACGTTTTAAGGACTCTGGGTCTTCCCTTGTTTCAGCCGGGAACCACTATATAGTGGTTTCCCCCACCCCTGCATACACAGCAGGTGCATACGCAAATGAATACTGTCTTTCTATGGCTTCTCACCCAGCTAAATTAAGCAGAATAAATGGTTTTGTATGTACATCTTTGTTAGAAAATGCGGCCTGTATGAAAATATTGTACTCTTGCTCAAACACTCTCCAATTCTCAGCAATATTATTATCAAATACAAGTGATAAAGGCCTGCAAAATCCTTCTGCCTTGCCAACAAAATATGCTTAAATGCACTGCAAATATGGCCCTTGTATGTACGAACATGCAAACAAACCAGGTAGTTGTAATAACATTCAAATGCACAATAAACTCTTCAAAAGACTGTACTTGTGAAATATGTTTTGAAATGGCTGTATTTTGTGGAATAACTATACTGTAATACTACACAAACGTGTGAAGACTTTGTACACTTCAGATATTTTGAATAGCTTTAGTTAATGTGAAAAAGTAGCACATAGCAAAAATATGGTTCCTTTCCTTATTTTATACATTTTATGTGATTTGGGCATTATTTCAAACATTTTTGTAACTAGTTTGAATATTTTCTCAATATGTCTCAGTTTCGGACATTTTGTTTAATTAGAAATTTGTTTTGAGCATTCTGAGTGCTTCGTTTTACATTTGTTGAGTAAAAAATCATTTAAGCAAGTTTTAGTACCTGGAATTCATTTCTGACCAGTTTTGCAAGCCGTTTGAGCAGTAGGGATGATCCACTCCTGTATATTCCACCAACTTTAACTGAATGCCTCATGTTCTTGATTCTGGATCCCGTTCTGACACCATGTCGCTCATCTTATGTGATTATTCAAGATGAAGAGGTAGGGATGTTTGTTTATATACTTTTTTTACATACAAACACATCAGGATGGATAGCAACAACATAAAATATAAATGGACTGACTAACTGACAAGACTAGTACATACATGCATGCTTACATCTCAACAGCTCTCTACAAAATGTTAGTCTTGCTTGCACGTGCCATAATAAATTACAACTACCCGATCTCTGAAGAATACGGAGCCAACACTGGACTGCAAAATAAGCTTTACTGGTGCTTCCTGGTACCTTGGCTACTGCCTTCAATGGATAATCAAACACCATATTCACAGTCTTTTTATACAAAATTTACCCAATTAACATATTTCATTGAGACTAATTAAAGATTTCACCATTAAAGTGCTAGTTATACTACAAAAACAATGCATTCAATATAAATACCCACATGTAATATTTTCCAATACATATTGAATGTTAAACATTGAAGTTTAATTCTAAATTCAATCCAGTTGCATGTAATGTTTCAAAGTTAATAATAAACTTGAACAGTTTGTGCACATAATTATCACCCTGATTATATTTGGGTGTCTGCGATCATGTAATAGGAACCCGGCTAAATTATTAAAAAACAAACTGGTATCAGAACCGCCATGTGCTGAATGAAAATGACGGGCCACAGGACTTTCCAATCTAACATGTATTATATCCCCCAAGTGTTCCATGATACGTTTCTTGGCCATCCTATTCGTTTGCCCAACATACCACCTAGTAGGTGTACAACCACATTCTATAATATATACCACTCCACATGAGCAGCAATTGAAATTACTCACTGTTTTATAAATCATTTTAATTATGATGCCATTTAAATTCTTCATCCTACTACAAACTTTACATTTTCCACATGAAAAACAACCTACTGTGGTTTACTCCTATTTAGCAGTTCTTTTAAATTCAAGAACCCACTATGTGAAAAAGTTACCCTACTAGGGAATAAACTGCTGGTACATTCACCTTGAGAGATAATGGGCCAAAATCTCTTTACCCGCCTCTTCAAAATCTTAGAAAAAGGAGAAAACTTGTTGATGAAGAATATCCTTTCATCATCCTTCTCCATGTTCTTGTTTAACCAAACCCCACTGTCATCTCCAATTGCCTTTCTTTGAACACCAGTCACTCTATGAAACCCCTTTGCCTTCAATTCTGCCTTTCATAATGCATCCACACTGTATCCTCTGCTCATGAACCTGTTTCTTACGTTTACAAATTCCTCATCCAAACTTGCTTTATTGAATGTGTTATTAAAGATTTGCTTATATTCCCCGTACAGCAATGAATCCAAAAGGTGTGGGGGATGCATACTGTTAGCCAAAAGAAAATTATTGGTCGCAGTTTCCTTGAAAAAAGGACTAAAATGAACATTTCTATTAGTTCCTATGAAAAATTCCACATCCAAAAACTGCATGACCTCCCTATGTGTTTTGTGGGTAAACGTTAACCTACATGCATTTCCCTGTAACCCATCCATGAACTCCTGAAACTCATTAATCTCACCTTTACAAATAAATATCAAGTTGTCTATGTATTGTTTGTACACTACCACCCTCTGAGAATAGAAACTGCTATTATAAATGAAAAAATTCTCAAAATGGCCCATGAAAATGATGGCATAAGATGCACCCATAGCTGTACCTTCTCTTTGTAACAATATTTGTTTCTCAAACTTAAAACAGTTATGAGTGAGTGAAAACTCCAACAACTGTAGTATGCAACTAGTTCTGGGGTCTCCTCCCATCATCTTGGCTACTGCTTCCAACCCCCAAGTGTTGCTAAGTGCTCTCACATCTACACTATCCCAATAAAAATTGTTGCCCCACTTCATTCCACCTAGTAATCACAAAATGCCTTACCATTTTTGCTTGCACGTGCTCAGTATTTATTTACATGTGCAAGCTCACTGGACAGCTTCTTGAAGTTACATGTACATTCTGATCTACACATATACAGACCTTAGATGCCTTCTCATACACTTTCTATACCAGATCAAGGTAACTAGTCCTACAGACGTTCATTCAGTCCACCATCACATTTGTCCATACCTGGCATTATTAAGGAGTACACCAGAATTCGTACAGTTCTCAAAACCTTTTTCACATTAGTACATCTTGTGTATTTCTTCCATGTGCGCTAACAGAGTAAGTGGGATTACACAAGATTTATTGATGTTCATGAACCTGCATCTTTTCAAATAATCACCCATGTCAATTATTTTGGATGGGTGGGGGTTTGGGGGGGGGCAAACCAGCTGATCATCTGGGTAATTACTCCAGCCCTTGCCTATTTGCTTCCGGGTGGAATGGAACCAATCATAGAATGACAATCACTCAATCAACACGTAGTTTGAGGACCACAAAAGCATACCCCTATTTTTCAGAGAGACAAGTGACTATGGAGTTTTTGCGATCAAGTAATTCTAGTGAACTAGGTGTGCCTATACACTTTACAAGTGACGTTCAGGAGGTTAAAGACATCATAATAAAGCGTTGGGAAATGCTTAATATAGATGCAGACGTTAGCAAAGTAGTAGGTATTAAACCCAGGTTTATATATAAGAATAAAAGAAATTTAAAACAATTACTTTGTCATCGACCAATGGTCACCAATGCCACTCTACCTAATAATCCTGGTTATAATACTATACCCTGTAATCAATGTAATCAATGTAGATATATCAATACTGACACGATTTTTAGACATCCAGTTACACATCAGGAGTTTTCCTTTTACACAGGCACGGATTGTCATAGTACAAATGGGGTCTATATTGCTAAATGTTCATCGTGTCCAGCATTTTATATAGGGAAAACCAATAGGCAGTTAAGACAGCGTATTAGAGATCATGTTTACCATATGCTCTTAGGGTCAGAGAGTTATGCCTTAGCTAAACATCACAAATTGTTTGGGGCTACTCATGTTTTTACTTTTCATGTTATACACACTATTAGACCTAATCCAAGAGGTGGTGATATTGATAATTATACACAGGAGAATGAACTCCGATGGATAGTTCGGTGTAAGGCAGACCAACCTCCTGGTCTGAATGACAAGATTAATTTACAACCATTGTTAAAAAGGAGATGGTTGCCTAGACTGAAAAACTATGTTTTAGAACAAATCAGAGTTTTATTGTACATATTATTTTAAAATAATAAAATAATAAACTTTCAGGTTAGATTTTAAGGTTTGTGGTTATCATGCACATATAGTTTTTATTTGTCTATTAAGAAGCGTTTCTTTAAATTGTTAAGTGGGTTGTGATGTCTGCAATTAAGATTAATTGTTAACACTATTTAAAAGTGTTTTAGTAGTTAGTTATACAGTCTGAAGAAGCCTGATGGTGAAAGTGCTTACTTTGTATGGAATAAAAGATATCTGTTTTTTACATATCAAGTCTAGGCATTCCTATCGTTGATTATTGAACATTTTTTGGTTGTTGACTGTCGAAAATATTTGTACTGCCGTTTGGTTCCTGGAGCACTAGGAGTGATTTTATAGTTTTATTTTAATACTACAGGAACTTGCTTCACAATGCGATGGTTTCTGTATTATTACGTTGGATTAATATATATATATATATATATATATATATATATATATATATATATATATATATATATATATATA
>NC_056733.1:874700939-874753439 GCF_019279795.1 Protopterus annectens
TTATGTAGAGTTTTGTAAATAATAACTATTCAAGCAAGGCATAAACTGTCAACAACATTTTTTCACCATTTGCCACTTCCATATGAGATCAGCCTGTGTCTTGATTATTAAGATGATTAAAGAAATATGAAATTATGACGTTTCCATAATTATGTGAATAGCATTTAACATCTTTGTAGCTATATTAGAATAAGGCCAAGAATTAGTGGTAAGTGTGCTATCTATTATGGGGGCTTTAATATAAAATATCTGACATATTTTTAATTCTTAACCTAATTGTGAAAAGTCAGTAATAGATGCCTACAAATGCTAGTGTACTTTAGAAGTAGTAGCTGTACTAAACAGAAATAGTCTTCTTTTAAGTATTTACCTGCATTCTTATGATGGGAAGAAACATTCAAATACCATTGCACATTCTTTACAAAGATAAAAAAAACTGACTCAGATAAACATTCATTCTTACTGTGGATTAGAGAATGGGCGATATGTAGATTGCACCCTGTTCTCCAGCAGGGCGGTAATCTACAGGTGATGCCTGCTGAAAAACTAGTCTGCCACTTCATGGCAGCATATTAAGCTACCTTGGAGCTCGAACTGAAAAAAATCTAATGGCCGGCATTATTTCATGCTCGCTAAGCAGCACGTTTGCTGTTTAGAGAGTGTAAAAAAAAAATTTAAAAATGTAAAATAAAATGTGTGTGTGTGTGTGTTTGTCAGAGAGAGTGTGGCGAGTGAGAGTGATCAAGTGATCCTATAGCAGCAGCAAAGAGGTTTGTGTACCTCTCGACTTATGAGACACATCTCTCAACTGCTTAGCACAAGATATTTGGGCAAAGCCTGACATAATGGGGGGACAAATGCTCAGAAATAGGGATACATTTTAAATATTGGCCTTACAAACTTAGAAAGTTGTTAGAATAACAGGATTTGTGTTAGCATGCATTTTCTGAAGGATATGAAGTCTGAAACTTAAATGCATGTCATTGTTTAGTAAATTCTATCTCCAGTGATTGGCAACGAATCAAATGTTTTAGGAGTAAGGGACCAAAAAATAAATACCTGCTTATTTTTTTAGAAGTGTTATATTATGGATGTAAAATGCTTCCTCCAACACCATTAACATATAGTACAGCAAGTTTGAAACAATAGGCGGAGGAACTACTTTACATCAAAAATATATATAAAGAATAATATAGTAATAAAAAAATAAGTAAGTAAAACACAACAATTTTACAGAAAGTCCATTCTCTAAGTGCAACAATGTCCTCCAGGGTGTGTGTTATTATGGAAATAATGCCCTTCCAGGGATGTGGAGGCCTTCCAATTGTGGTGTTGGACCTCAGAACACCCCTAGGTGGGCATTATTTCTACAAAAACACAAACCCTGTTTGGCATTATTGCTTGCATAAAACTGCAGTTGCAAGCCTGTAGAAATGCGTCTTTTTCTGTTCGAGACACTTCAGCACTGGGCGATTTTCTTTTCTTAATAATATGCCCCTGCTCTGCTTCAATGTCTCTGACAAAAGTTGCTTTAAAACAAAATACCTTTATGAAAGACTAGCAAATCTCGTTAAAAATACACTACTTTTATATTTGCAGATTATTTTGTTCCTGTAGTCATCTAATCCAGTTTGTCTGTGATTTTGATTATTTGAATTTCCATATCACAGGATAATTTTGAAATAAATTCACTTTCATGACAACTTCCAATATTCTTTTAGATATGTGATAATTTTCTTCATGTACTGATTTCAAAGTATTTCAGTTTATCCTCCAGGGAGGAGGTGTAAAAAGCTGTTTTCTAAATTTCCTAAGTCTCATAATTTAGATCACAAATATCAGTGGTGGCTGGTGGCTTCAAATCAAAGGGGGGAGACAGCTGAATGGGTGGAGCTGATGGGAAGGGGTGTGACCAACTAGAAATGGGGTGTGGCTATGCTAAAAACCACAAAAACTGGGACTTTAATTAAATTAGCTGCCCTGGGTGCCAAACCATCATTATAAGAGTCCAATCAAGACAAAATGAAGTGTGGAAGAAAAAAGATATTTCAATTCATTGGCTACGTGACAGCTTACTTAATTATCTAGATGGAAACAAAAAGGTTGTGAGGCATGAAAAAATAAATTACTTTTTAAATACATTACTGGAATGCCAGTCAAAATCAAGTATAAAAAAACAAGCAGCACTCAACTCAAACCACTTCTCCTTGCACTGCAGTTCTAATTATAATTTATATCCAGCTTTATAAAAGTACCAAGTAACATGCTGAAAGTAGCAATCTCTGTGATACCTCCACTTGTAAAAATATTTCTTATCCAAAAAAGACCTGCTGCCTGATAACAACTATATACTTGTTTCATGGGAAAAACATGATCAAAGTAAAAAATGAACAGCAAACAAGAAACAAGCTCAAGATAAATTGCTTAAAGGATTACTGCACAGGTTATGTACCGCACATGATAGATTGGCATTCTGTTTAGTTTAAGGGTAAAGCCTGTAAAGATGACTGCAAGTCTCCAACAAATGTAATGAACTTCTGAAAATACTATAATTCTGCCCTTTATTACAAATACTGTCATATGCATTTCAATACCCAAGGCTTATACGCTATCTAGTTATCCAAGTATTCTCTGCATAGCAACAACAAAAAGGCTTTCAGTGTTGGTAATTCTTTAACAGTATGCTTATTAAAGCTTACTTGCATCTTATGGACTCAGACAAGCTTACCTGATGGTCATTAAAGCATTGCTACTTAAACACAGAGCAACAGGAACTGCAAAAACATGCATTTTCTGAACAAGAAGAAGCATAAATAAACAGTATAAAAATATGACAGAAAACCAGAACATTCTGCAAAATCAAAGGACAGATGAAAAGCCACTGTAGTACTTGTGTCTACTTTGGCTGGGGGGATACTCTGCACACTTACCACTGTATAACTGCTCCTTTGCTTGCTTGGACACATCCAGAGTCACTACGTGGGGTGCAACAAGTATGTCACAATTTGAAATGTCTCTGGCTGATGGTGATGACCGTGACACATTTGTCATACCTTTCAACTTCAGACCAAGAAATCTGGAAAAAGCCATAAATAGAAGTGGGACAAAGGCCAAAAAATTAGGACAATTTTTAAATATTGCTCTTATCAACTTAGAAAGGTAATTAGGTCTTGCATTAGTATGAATTTTCTGAAGGGTATGAAATGTGAAATTCAAATGTCTGTCATTATTTTCTAACTTCAGTCTTTAATAATTTGCTAGAAAACCACAATTTTATGAAAAATGGACCAAAATGTGATGCAAAAATATAAAATAGCCACACAGTACAGCTGGGAACCTGTCAAAGAAGGGATATGTTTTTAATATTAATACTGTTAACTTGAGCAGCTGACAAAATAAGAGAATCTACATGCATTTTTGAAATTAAAAGTAATCTAGAACTCTGATCATTACAATTATTTATTAATTGTAAACCCTCCACATTTTCTTCCAAATTTGCCATTTTACAGAGGGATTATTAGGGGGGAGAGGAAGATTTTGAGCCAAAATTGGGGACAGTTGAGAGGTTTGGATATACCTAATTCTATAAAGCGATTTATTTGCACATACCTCAACACAGGAAATTTGGAGAAGGCCAAATATATTTGGGGAACATACAAACAGTACTATTTATTTATTTATTTATTTATTTAACATTTGTTGACCGGGAATGTCTGACTAGGTTCCACAGAGCCTGTTTTCAGCGGAGGGCCGGGGAGAAACGCTCCAGATGCATGTCTTTGGAATGTGGGAGGAAACCGGAGTACCCGGAGGAAACCCATGCGAACACAGGGAGAACATGCAAACTCCACACAGAAGGCACCCCAGCCGAGAATCGAACCGGAGAACCTGTTGCTGTGAGGCGATAACATTAACCGCTGCACCACTGTGCCGCCCTTAGACAGTTGACAGAATAACAGGTCTTGCATGCACTTTTCTGAAGGGCATGAAGTCTGAAACTCAATATCTGTCATTATTTAGTGACTTCATTCCTAAATGATTTGTCAGAAAATCACAAATGTTATGAGGGACAAACCAAAAAAAAAAGAAGCAAAAATCTATTCATTTTGCAAAAATCTGGACAATTGAGAGGTGTAGTTCAGCCAGGGCTGTCGGAGTTTCCGCCCTTCCCCCTCACAAAATCATGTTCGAGTGGGGCCTTCCCCTGCAGTTATTCCAATGTCCCATTTCTTGGCTATTTCACCCCATTTATCATAAATACTGTAATATGCATACTGCTTTACTTCTATGATGATTTGGATTTCATTTAAAAGTTTTATTTTACATTTTACAGCACAAACATAATAGACATCTGCTAAACAAAGCATTGCAGTCTCACAATGTAAATAGGCTTAGCATTAAAACTTCTCTGCCCTTGAAAGTCACATTCATTGAAACAGCATTGAAACCCACATTCAAAGAAAATACATCTGGCCAGTGGCAGATAAAGATTAACTTTGGGCTGTTTTCAAATCATAGGCCCCTTGCACAGGAAACATACATGTGCTCTTTTATACACCTTCCTGATTGTATTAAATTATATTCCTTGCATAATACAGTACAGTTGTTAAAAGGTGTTTTACATTTATTGTTTGGAGCATTTTTCCAGTAAACAATGAAACAAAATGCATGCACCAATAATGACAAAACTGCCCAATTTAGAACATTTCCATGATAAACGTCTACCCAGACTTCTACAATCCACCAATATAAGTAAATATGCACAATCTCTGCAGAAGTAAAAATCATCTAAATAATTCCACATTAAAGAGATCTGTAACTAATGAAGAGGTTGCTGCTAGCAAACAACTTTATATTTCATAGTTTCATCTACAAATAAAGTGCCTGTTGCCCTTGAGGAATAAATTTCCTGTGTTACATAAAAAAATGATAAGCTAGTAATATTGCAATAGGGGATGGATGGCAAACTGATAACACGTTCATCATTACTAGGTATCTCCACCAAAGAGGACATTCTCAGGATTGCAGCATCCACCCCCTTTAAAAGTACAACACAGTACAGTATCAGCAATGCAGCATATATACTGTGGGAGTAGAACCCACAGCCTTCTGCATCAAAAGAAAGTATACTACCTGTTGTGCTATTAACAATGCAAGCAGACTCAGCATAAGCAGCACTACATTTTTCTTCAGGCTCTCAGCTCCTTGTAAAATCCACTCAACACTCAATTGTATCTCTCAACTTTGAAGCAGAAGAAATCTGGAAAAAGCCAAAATTTATTGGGGGGGGGGCAAAAGCCAAAAAACTAGGGACACATTTTAAACATTGCTTGTATAACCTTGGAAAGTTGCTAGAATAAAATGATGTGTTACCGCCATGCATTTCACTGCTAAGTCTTGAACCTAGGACCCTGTGCACTACAGTCAGAGCAACATACCACTATGCCAAATCAGCTGTTTTTTGAAAGACAGCTAGACTGAAACTTAAATGGCCATCATTTAGTGAATTCAGTTCTGTTCTAACCATAGTTCACAACTTCTTAGCACAAAACACCTAGACAAAGCCAATAATGGAGGAATACAGCCCCCAAACATATTCAGTGAATTCAATTCTCACTGTAGCTCTCAACCTATTAGCACAAAAAACCTGGACAAAGCCAACAATGATCTTATAAACAGAAAATTGCTAGAATAAAAGGTTTTGTGTTACCATGTAATTTCTGAAGAATATAAAGTCTGAAATTCAAATGCCTGTCATTATTTTCCAGAAAACCACAGATTTTATGAGGAACAGAACAGCAATATGAAGCAAAACGTTCACAAGTGGTGGTGGGTAGGGAGTTCAAGCTTCTGCAACCTACTCCCAAGGTACAGGGTTTGAGTCTAGCCACTACCAGGTATATTTCCTGAGATCTTGTAGTCACTGGGGGCATTTCACATGCGCACACACACACACACACACACACACACACACACACACACACACACACACACACACAGTTTCCCCCATAAAGCAGAACCTGGCCTCTAATTCAGCAAGCACAGCTGTCCAAAGCTCCACCCACCCCATTTCCCCCATAAAGCAGTGCCTGGCCTCTCATTCAGCAAGCACAGCAGTCCAAAGCTCCATTTCTCCATAAGCCCTTGCCATTTCCTCCATAAAGCAAGTACAGCAGTCCAAAGCAAGTGTTGCCATTTCTCCTCCTCCATAAACCACCAGCATTAGCCCATGCTAGTTCCAGATCCATTCCAGAATGCTGAGCACGCATGCGTGTGAGCACAGACTGCTGACCTTGCAGTCCGATCCACTTCCAGTCTATGAGGCTAAAACACAGACTTCTGGGGCATCTGTGAGACTGCTGCCTTATTACGAATCTGGACTGGTTAAATAGCAGTCTGGATTCGAATTTCCACTCACGCATGCGTGAGTTATTTAGTTTGGGATTTTTTTTTATTTTTGGCTTTCAGCTGGGGGGGGGGGGGCTGCAGTCCAATAGGACGGGCCACCACTGACAAATATGTAAGGCTGTTGGTTAGACCAGAAGGAATTGCTTTGACTGTTTTCTACTAATGTTGGTCAGAAGTCTTCATATTAATTTTCTGAAGGTTTCACTTATTTTACCTCGAAGAAAAGGATTTTTGGAAGAATCAGATCACACTTGTTACAAAGAAAAAGGAGGGTGTGTACATTTAGTTGACTGTAATTTTGTGAACATTTCTGCAATGAAAAAGTATTTATATTTTTTGTGTTGGTGCATTTAGTAGTCTTTATTATCATATAGTGTGTGTTAACTGATTTTCTGAAACATAAAGTAACAGAAAACTCTTTTTTCTTTTGAAAAGGATAGAACAAATGGAAGTGTTCTTTGTGGTATCTCAGCTACTGTTGTTTTCTTTCCTATCTGCCTGTAAAATTTTTTGGGGTCATCCTGTTTGTTTTGTATTATTTCTCTATATATCTCCTAAGTTTTTCAGCCTGTACAGATATTTTTAATTTATTGTTAGAGATTGTATAACTCAAATCCTGATCTGTTTTGATGTATTTTTGTTTTAACTCTCTCACTTTTCTTGTATTTTTTTTATTGATTTTCTTTTCTATAGTCTTTCAGTAATGATATCTCTTTGTGTTTCTAGTCAATGCTTCCATGGTGGTAATCTATTTGCCCCTTTATTTTCCTTTAATAATTTATGCTTTCTTGGTAATACAGGGCCTGTTATTAGTTTTGCTGCACAATAATGTGTTCTGTTAATTTCTGTTATATCGCGTGGATCTTCCTTTATAGTTCCAATTACTTTATTTTTTATTTTTATTTATTTTACATTTCTTTACTGGGATAGTCTGACTGGGCCAAAAGCCCATTTTCAGAGGAGGCATAGGGAGAAAAGCTCCTTAGAATGAGTTACAAGTGAATAATGTAACATTTGTACTAGATGCAGTAAGAGGAAGCACACAAACAAAATATCTAAGATACAAGTTTATGTATTACATTGACAAATATTTAAAATGGTCACATGACTAACATTTCTAGTATTTGCAGTATTTTAAGAGAGAAACTAAACATTTACCTGTTAATGTACAACAATAGGCAAGGAAAAGATAGCAGTGCTTAGGATAGACATTGGTGGATAAGGGTAAAAATGTAGGTACATGTAAGTAGGGGGTAAGAGAGCCTTTAGTAACATGGTGAGAACTCTAAGGTAACAAGGTGAGACAGACTCATGGGAAGGAAGAAAGCAGACATTGGCTGACAGGTGGAGGGTAAGAGGGGCTAAAAACGAAAGGAGGGGATCTAGAACAAGTGTTAAAGGATGTGGATTATACTCTAAGATGCAGCATTGTGAGACGGTGCAGTTTAAAGTTAGAAAGAGATAGAAGAAAGTGAAAAAAGGGGAGGTATGGACTTATGTGACAGCAGGGGGGACACAGGGAAAAACGATGACATGAGAACAAGGACTAGGAGAGCTAGAGGAGAGGAACAGTCTGTAACACGGGCTTTGAGCAGGAGCACAGCCGATTGTTGATGAAGGTGTTCTTTACGTAGCTGTTTAAATTTGGAAGTATCTTAGAGAAGAACGACTCTCCAAAGCTGCGGTTAGATTCGATTACTTTCAGCATGATTTTGTTAGTGGATGTTAGTGTCCTAGGGCTGGAATAGGTTGTACAAGGTGTTTAAGAGCAGGACAGTTATTTGGGTTATTAAAGAAAAACTGAGACAAAGTTAAATGGTTGTAAGTCAAAAGATTAGGAAGTCCTAGTCATTTTAGGTGGTGCAAAGCAGTGCAGTGGTGTGATCTATGTGGAAGGTTTGTGGTGAATTTTGCTATTTTTTTTTGTAGCAAGACTCTTTGTTTAATTCAGTTTTTCTGAGGTTAGTGTGTATAGGAGAAACCTATCAGAGAGTGAGAGTGGACAGTAGGTGAATTCTTGATATGGCATGTCTGGTAGGGTCAGTTAGCTAATGCTTAACCCTGTAGAGAGAGACTAGCTTGATGTGTACATTTTTGATGGCTGTGGCTAGGCACTTGTCAAATCTCAGGTTGTTGTTGATGGTAACTCCAAGGAGCTTGGTGTATGCTACTGGTCCAATTATGGTATTAATTCAAAGAGAAGATGGTGTAGGGTGGATGTTGGTTTTGTGTTTTGCTACTAATAAAGAGCATGAGCTTAGTTTTCTTTGGATTAAGAATGAGTTGGGAGTCGGATAGGTAATTCTTGATGTCTTGGAAGGCTTTTTGGGTTTGAAGGAGTGAAGAGATGGAGGGTGCTGAGCAAATAAGGAAGGAGTAATCAGCATATTGAACAATGGTTGCATGTTGAGTGACTGGATAATTTGTTTGTGAAAATGGAAAATAGCAGTGGATCAAAAATGTATCCTTGTGGTACACCAACAGAGACTGGTAGAAGGGAAGAGAGCTTATTTCATTTGACCACTTGTTTGCGGTCTGATAAATAGTTAAGAAACCAGGAGAGAGTCAGTTGTGATAGGTTTAATGAAGCCAGTTCATTGAGAAGTCTCTTATTAATTTGGCTTGTTAATTTTTTGACAATCTGTGTCTTATTCATTTTGGCAGTCTCCGTCTCTCTCTCTCTCTCTCTCTCCCTCTCTATCTGTATGTGTGGTTCCTGATGTGCTTCCATGACATTTGACATCTGGAACTGTTTCGGAGGGGTGTGGCATTTTGGAAATGGGGCTATGATCTGTGTGCGGGCTCTTAGATGCGTTGCTGTTCATGGAGGGCTTTTGGTGTTTGATTTCTAGTTTTGTGTGGGACCATTGTTTTATGATTTAGGATTGTATTTCATTGGTCACGTGCCATCAAACTGAAATTACTTGCTTATGAGTTATGGAAATCACCAGCAACCTGTCTATAATATCCAACCTCAAATTTGAAGGCCAGTCAGTTAGTGAGCTCTACTTTTCATTTACAAAACATTCCACAAAAAAATCACTACAAATTTATTTCCCTTCATATCCAAATCATAAACTAATATCAACCCCCCCCCCCATTAAAAGGAGTGCTACAAGGATCAGTCTTAGTTCCACTATTCTCAATTTTCATTAACAAACTGCCATATGACCTGCCAGACTTTGCTATCATTTTACGTGCAGATGGCATGGTACTATTACTGACTCAATCCATCACTTTACTCTGTGTAACATGATGTGCAATTAGACTCCTTATAATTAATACAATGGATTGATTAAAAATATATAAATAAATAAATAACTGCACCTTACATCAAAAAACAAAACCAGCAAAAACTTTAAATCCTATCCACTCTCCAGATTCATGACAAAAACAACCTCTCAGTAGAAAATGTCTCCCAAATCAAATACATAGGCTTATGGCTACACCCTTTCCTTAACTTCAATGCCATTGGACAAAAGAAGAAATTAAGTTAATCATCTCCTGTTTTGGACAAGAAAATTTTCTCTTTCTCTTACATATCAGAGTTAAAATTAGCAAAACAATCTGGCATACACAACTAGAACTGACTATGGAAAAACTAAATGATTACTAGTTAAATAGAAAACTGAAATCTTGTTAGCCTCTCAACTATTTAAACTTTTCCATTCTGATACTCTTCCTTTCACTCTAAACTCTTTCCAGAAACACCCACCTATAACACTAGAAACTGAGCACTCTCAAGCCCCCCTACTTTTCCCCACAGTACAACTTAGCTGCACCAATGACATCCTTTCCTACCTTGGATACAAACAATGGAAATGTTTACCTGGCCAACTAAAAAGTCCTCATTTCATATCTCCTTTTCCAGTTGTAATTCAAGAGCAACGTTCTGAAAAAAAACAAAATGCCACTGTCTACAGTTTGATCATATACTGTAAATCACTCCCTACATATTTTCTTCACAAACAAGTTTAACCAGATACTCCACCACAATAAATTTGCTGCATTCATCAATCACAGCCCTTGTATCCAACAGCTTCCACTTACCTTCATGTATTCCACCACACTGTCAAGATAAGTGTAGACATGAATATCTGTAAACAAAGATATACTTGAAAATGTTTATGCCAAATTCTTGAATGTTGCTTTGAGTCTGGCTTTAATAATCAGATTAATTTTTGGTGTCATTCTAGGGGGATGGAGTATTTGTCATCACAGGAGGACATACTTAAAGCATATCGCTTTGCAAAGAATGGTCTCCACCTGTTTCTTCTAGGCTTTTGAATATTGACTAAAATTGTTCTGACCCATAAAGCCTTTTTAGGTAATGCCAGACTGACAAAAATTTTAACATGGCAAAATCTACCCAAGGAAATCTAACGGTGTTACTGCTCAATGAACAAGAGGCTTCACTCTCTCCAAGCTCTCCTCACTGTGGAGAATGCAACCATCTGCGCAGTTACTGAAATTTGGTTTGAAGCTGCAGAGAGTACCCCAGCAGTGCAAGGTTTTAGTGCCTTCCACACATTAAGACCAGCAACTGCACAGACAGGGACTAAGGATGGAGGGGCCTTCATCTACATCAATAACAAACAGACCTGTACGCTGGTTAAATAGGATGATGCACTGGAGTTCCTCCATGTCCAGATTACCATACGCAAAGTCCCCTACCATATCTTAGCAAGCTATACATCCCTCTCTATGTCCAATGAAACCCATAGCTCATCCAGGCAGAAGTACTGTATCCACAAAATGTGATGTCAATATTCCACAAAACTAATGTAGTACTGTAAGGCCAATAAACGCTCCAAGATACTGTGGGTACGGTAAGTATCTTTAATGGTACAAACACAAAACACAATGCGTCGACCTAGGTTTCGTCCGACTTCTTCAGAACAATGTAACATCCAAAACTAAATCCTTATATATCCGCTTTAATTACATTGATTATTCCATTAAGTCACTTGATTGTGTAATAAGGCGAATGAATAAGCAGCCTTAAAAATAACACCAAGGTTAAAACACTAAACATTACTTAATAAAACAATGAATTTAGCTAAAAAATGTGCATATGTATGTATACACAATAGTGTGAATGTTGCGAAAATATATAAATTCATTAATATATTGAAATCATGTATGTATTTTTTATAAACATATTTAAATTACATTACATACATGATTTCAATATATTAATGAATTTATATATTTTCGCAACATTCACACTATTGTGTATACATACATATGCACATTTTTTAGCTAAATTCATTGTTTTATTAAGTAATGTTTAGTGTTTTAACCTTGGTGTTATTTTAAGGCTGCTTATTCATTCGCCTTATTACACAATCAAGTGACTTAATGGAATAATCAATGTAATTAAAGCGGATATATAAGGATTTAGTTTTGGATGTTACATTGTTCTGAAGAAGTCCGAGAAGTCGGACGAAACCTAGGTCGACGCATTGTGTTTTGTGTTTGTACCATTAAAGATACTTACCGTACCCACAGTATCTTGGAGCGTTTATTGGCCTTACAGTACTACATTAGTTTTGTGGAATATTGACATCACATTTTGTGGATACAGCACTTCTGCCTGGATTTGTGCCTATTCTCCTTCAGTAATTTGTTTTGGTGACTTTTGGTTCCTGGTGTAGTTCCGTGGGAAACCCATAGCTCATATTTATACCTATTGGAGACACTCACAATTCAATCAAATACCATGCGTTTAGGGGACTTTAATTATCCCTCTATAAACTTGGAATCCTACATGACCCCAATTTTGCAGGCACAGAAATTCCTAGACTTTCTAAAGACAAACACCCTGGACCAATTTGTGAATACACCTATTAGAGGTACAAACATATTGAACCTGGTACTCACAGATATGGAAGAACCACCACCATGTCCTCTCTGGTAAGGTCAGACCACAAAGCAGTCTCCTTTGAAATAGGAATCAATTCTGTAATTTCAGCAAACTCTGTAACAGTTAGAAACAACTAGTCCAAGGCAAACTACCTTTATTGAGTGATAACCTGTCTAAATTTCAGGTCCCTCCAAACCCAGACAACACAGCAGCCTATGCAGAATTATTCACAGAACCTCTGCACAACCATGTCAATGATTGCAGAGATTGCTGTGCCTACCAGAAGTAATCCTAAAACTTAACTAAAAAAAAAAAAAATCACCCGGGTGGAATCCAGAATTAAACTGATTGTACAACAAAAGAAAAAAGTCATAGCTAAAATTAGGAACTGTAACACAAAAAAAATAAAACTCTCTCATCAAACTGAATAGACAACTAAGAGCACTAATAAAACAGTTCAGCCAACTTCAAAAAGGTATTTAAGTTTTAATAGTTTGACTAGTTAGTTCTGATGAAGTTTTTGTAATGTTAAGAAATGGAAATCTTAACTAAAGTATTTTGGATTTTATCAGCTTGTATAATTTATTCTGGATTTGAATTTCAAGCTGCTCAGCCTTTGCTACCATACAGGATAATTTTTGTTATTGGTTTGTCATTATCCTTGTTTCCAGATTTGGTATTGGTTTGTCTATGTCATCTTCTGGTGGTGGTACAGATGCTGAGATGTGCTTTTCTAACCCTGAGCCTAATAAAGCTATGTGGGACTTTATTGGCTGATTTGCTGCAATAATAAAGTTAAAAATTTTGGAGGATCTTCTACATCCCAGTGTACCTACGGGGATGTTTTAACATTTAGTGGACAGAGTCTTGATTTACCACTCAGTGTTCACTGCAAGCTTCCATTCTGGCATCTCCGAGCAATGGGCAGTTTGATTTTCAGGTGTGGAAAACCAATAGTTTTGAATTTAATGTTACTAATATAGCAACAGTGCCTAATTCCAATGGGATTATTAGTGAACAACTAAGTATGTTGGAGAAAGAGAACATTTATACAATTCAAAAGGTTACAATTAAAAAAATAGCTATCTTCTGAAAAACCTGTCTCTTAACCAAGTATCAAAAGTTCTCAGATTGTGGAGATTTCCCAACAGTGTTTGGAATATTATTATGAACTTATTAACATCTTTAATAAGGCCGGTTGTAATATTATGAAGTTATCTTTAATAAGGCCGGTTGTAATATGAAGTTAGTTGTAAAATATAATGATGTACAGATTGATCAACTCTGTAAGGATCTTGATGTACTTAATGGTTCGCTTCAGAAAGACTTGCTGTTTGAGCATTAACGAAACAAATTATAAAAATATTTTTTCCAAAGTGGATAATCTTTGCAACAACATTTTGGTATGTAAAATTAATACATTTCAAAAAGACTTGGAAGAATACAAAAATGGTTGGGCTTATCCCAATCCCCCTGGCAACCAGGACATCACGATGATTGACAATTATTCACAGCCAGTAACCAGACAGCAGGAAGTCAGTCATCTGGAAGTTATAAATTATTCCCCAAACGGTTCATCCCCTTTTCAATACAATGGAGTTCGGTGGTCGGACAGAATACAAAACAGGCAGGTGAAATACGTTTATTCACAGAATGAGGATATGTATGTGACACAAGGGGCGAGACCGAAGAAAAATCAATGAAAGTAGTTCAGGAATCGATGATAACTTTAAATGACGTTCAAGATGATGCAGCTGCATTACCACAGTTGGCAAAAAATATAATTTCAAGACTTTACTGTATACAATATTTCTAACAAGCCTATTAATACTAGTCATGCTAATGTTCTATCTCGTGGTCTTAGTTTCATTCTGGCTAGAAGAGCAAACGTTCAGAGGTGATAATGGACCTTAAACTGTATACTCAAAAACTGAATCTAGCTCTTTGGTTCTGTAACAATACAATAAGTTGTAATAATGATGCATTATGTAGATCTAGTTATGTTAATCCTCCGCCCAATAATATAGCTCAAATTTTTGAACAGATGTGTGAAATAGAGATTTGGCATCTCTTGTCAAAACCATCCAGGGTTAAATATTACAACTTGGTACCATATGAAAATGTTTTATTTAATAAGATAAAGGTAGATAAAAGTATTAGAGTTATGAAACTGGATAAGGGCAGAGGGCTGGTAATTATGAATAGTGAGGATTATAGTAACAAAATTAATTCACAGCTTTTGTCAGATGGTTACTGTGAAGTGTCCTGAAATTAAATCTTTATTGCTTATTCTTAGATTGATAGTTTATTGTTTGACATGGTTATGCAGGGTCAATTGGATCAGAAAGAATTTAATTTTATTAATAACAATTCTCCAGTGATAACCAGAGTTTTTGGCATGCGGGAACATGGTTTGATCCACCATCTGGAAGTCAGAGGTCATATTGACTCTGTTGATTTTTTACAAACACCCGCAGTGTTACGGGCTTCTGGCAATGGGACTTCATCGCCTTCATCTGGCATGAACAATTCCAATTCGGGTAAGCCATTGTCCACTTTTCAGGATTGGTTTCAAGCTAAACCTTCTTTTGTTTTTACGGAAAACAAATCCAACGATACGGTTGACAATTGTACATTTTCTGAAAGTTTGGCTGTATTGGAAATGGCATTATACAGGTACAAAACTTTGCAACTTGATATCATGTATCTCAATGAATGCTTAAAGAAAAGAATAGTCCCAAAGGGGCTTCATGTTCATAAGTATCCTAACAATGTGGTCAACAGCAGTGATTTTCACAAAGACTTATTATGAGCTTTTGACAACTGTGGACTTGAGATAGTTCAAGCCATTGTTAAGAAAAACGAAAAAGACATTTGTTTATTACATCAAGACATTGAAAAATATAATGATGTTGTAACTTCTGATTTAATGTTTACTATAGAACAGGAAAAGAAAAAATACAATGATATTAGGTTACAAATTGATAAGAAATGTGAAATGGTGCTCAATAGAAAATACAAAAAGCTCCACAGAGATATACATGAATATCAGGAGGGCAGACAATACCCAGTTCCACCACCTTTTCGGTTGGGATTCATCAAGGGGGGAAGGGACCCAATTGGTTCACCCCAGCGACACGAACCTATGTCATCTATAGATGAGGCAGCAGTAGGCGAGGTTAACATGCAGGATAACGGGCAGGGACATGACCCTTTACCTAGAAGATCTGAAAGGATACGTAATCAACGCAATCAATGCAACCAACAGGGCCATCATTCTTTTTCCATGGATCATCACCCCTACAGGGGAGGCGGGGGGTATTATCGGGACTAGAGGCAGAACAGGAATCAGGAATGGTAAATGAAACCAATCATAAACTGAGTGGTACTTTTCGAACACACTACTGAGTGGATTATATCTAGTGGTTGAGGTCTTCCTGGACTGATATTTTTGTTTTACTTGGTTTTTCAGTTTATATCAGTTGAGTCTTCACCTTGGTTTTTAGTTATGGTTACTGTGAAGTGTCCTGAAATTAAATCTTTATTGCTTATTCTTAGATTGATAGTTTATTGTTTGACATGGTTATGCAGGGTCAATTGGATCAGAAAGAATTTAATTTTATTAATAACAATTCTCCAGTGATAACCAGAGTTTTTGGCATCCCAAAAATACACAAAAATTTACACAATCCTCCACTGAGACCAATAGTGGATGCCAACAGGTCGAAAACATTATATTGCTAAATTTCTAGATCATATGTTAAAAACATTATCAAACAAATAGCACAATTATGTGGGGACTCTTGGCAGTTTTTAGATAAATTCAATGGCTTAGAATTTGTTGAAAATTGTACATTTGTTACTATAAATGTAATGAATCTATACTCAGTCATCCCACATACTTTAGGCCTTAATTGAGTTAAAGAAATTCTGTTTGATATTGGAGATTTATCAACCAATAAAGTTATTGTAGTCACTACACTAATGGAGACAGTTTTAACCAATAACATTTTCTGTTTTGAAGGACAACTTTTGAAACAGGTAACAGGTGTGGCCATGGGGGCCAGCCTGTGCCCCCAGTTTTGTTAATTTAGTCATGGCTCAATGGGAGTCTAAATTTATTTTTAACAGTAAATTTAAACAGTCTTGGTTATTTTATACTTGTTATCTTGATGATGTTTTTTATTCTATGGATAGATACAGAGAAAAGTCTCAATTAATTTATTCATTATATTAATACTACAGAATTAAAAAAATAATAAAAAATGCAACAGCATTTTTAAACTTGTCATGTATCCATAATAACAAGAAAATAACTTTTCTGGATGTTAAACTGGCAAAAATTTTGAACAGAGTTATGTGTCGAATATATCCAGAAAGGCAACCTTACTAATTCTCAAATCCATTTTAGTAGCTGGTATCCTAAACACCAGAGGAAGGCTGTTGTTAAAGGCCAGTTAGTTAGACTGGCCAGGATGATTTCAGACAAATACTTTTCTCAACAAATGTGATGTCTTAATCAATATTTTCTTAAAGAGGGGTTACCCCCAGCCTTCCTAACTGAAATAAAAGATGAGGTTATTTTTAAAAGAATTTGTGGATTTTATTTGCCAATTTTATACACTTCTACCCCTGATATTTGTATTGGCAATACTTGCAGCAATCCGGTTGTGTCATTGATGGCAAGTCCAGTTAGGCCAATAGAGGATGCTTTACAACCCACTAATATTACAAATACTAAACTTGTTATTACTACCCTTTCTTTAGACAGTGCTGCTATTTATATTTGTCTTAAAAAGAACTGAAACATTTTTTCCACAGATGGTCGTTTTTCTAAATTATTAGAGGATAGTCCCCATGTAGTATATAGAAGAAAATAAAATAGTTAAGAATAGGACACCAGGCATGGTGAAATGTGGATACTATTCAAAATGTCCATTTGTGATGCTATCAGACAATGTCCTTGTTAATGCAACCAAATATAATATTTATGATCATTTCACTTGTGATTCACAATTGTGTGGTTTATATTGCTTGCTGTTCTTATTGTTCTGCTTTTTTAATGCGGGGAAAAACTTTAAGGAAACTAAAGGAAAGGGTTTATGAGCATCAGCTTGACAGTAAAGCAAAGAAGCACTAATGTATTATATAGCCACATTTCTGAATTTCCAATGCATTCCTTTAAATTTGCGGTTTTAGAACTGAAAAGGAAAGACCTGAGGGGTTACATAACAAATGAACACTTAGCTAAGTGTGAACTAAGATGGCAGTTAACATTGAATGCTGTGTGTCTAAATGAATCATGTTCTATCAATTCCCTTTTCTCTCTTTGGGCGGTACAGTGGTGCAGCGGTTAACATTGTCACTTCACAACAAGAGGTTCTCCTGTTCAATTCTCGGCATGTCCTCCCTATGTTCACATAAGTTTCCTCTGGGTACTCCAGTTTCCTCCCACATTCCAAAGACATGTGTTTGGAGCATTTCTCCCCGGGGCTCCTCTGAAAATTGGCTCTGTCCTATTCGGACTTTCCTGGTCAACAAATGTTAAATAAATACATTTTAAAATATAAACATTTGGAAGTATAATTGGTGTCCTTTTATATGTATTTATTATATTTCTGTATACACATTTTGCATAATACACTAATTTTGTTTACGATGAGTGTTAATATATTCTTATTGTTTTTATAAAATAATTTTATGGTATTTAATTATCTGATTGGGAAGAGTTGGTCACTGGTCAACATGTCAGCTGACTTAAAAAAGGTATTTAACAGTTTTACTAGTTGTTAGTTCTGTTGATGTTTCTGTAATGTTAAGAAACAAAAGCACTTAACTCTTATATAACAAAGAGTTTTGGATTGTATCAGCTTGTATAATTTATTCTGGATTTGAATTTGATGCTGCTAAGCCTTTGCTACCATACAAGATTGTTTTTGTTATTGGTTTGTTGTTATTCTTGTCTCCAGATTTGGCATTGGTTTAACTAAGAGGACTAATTAAGTCCAATAAAGCCAAAAAGTAAAGATAGCATCCCAGGCCAAGGACAACCAAAAGCTCATCTTTAGCTATGTCTTGCTGAACTGTTGGTAGATGCAACCATGTTCATGGAACTGGTAGATATAGCAAATCTGGCTGACAAATTCAGCACCAACTTTAACCCCCTCAACCCCAGCCACCCTCCAGGAAATATCACCCAATATAACCCCTCCAACTAACAGTAGGGAGCAGGTCTTAGATGCACTCTCTAAGGCCAAGAATACAGCTTTGATGGGCCCAGATAATATCCCAGGATACCTCCTTGATAGCCTGAAATATGACTTAGCTGCCACTGATGTCACTATTCAACCACAGCTTCATGCCACACAAATGGAGGACTGCAGTCATCATCCCTCTGCATAAGGGTGGACCATCATTGGATCCTGGGAATTGCAGACCCATTAGTCTAACTACTCTCATATGCAAAGCTATGGAAAGAATTATCATGGAACTGATTAACAATGACATAGGAAACCATCAGACACTGGATCTAACCTAGTTTGGCTTTGTCAAAGGCAGGTCATGCCTAATAAACCTGGGGGACTTCTTTGAGAAGGTCGCCAAGACAAGGGATAAGGGCAAAATGGTATATACTGCCTACCATGACCTGGATAATGCATTTCATACAATATCCCACTCAGGCATTTTTAAACAGTCTCACAGAATTAGGCTTAAACCTCTATGTAACTTGCTGGATAGCCAGTTGGCACACAGACAGGACTCAGGAAGTTAAGATTGGAGACACCACCACCACCACCACAAAGAGGCTTGTCACCAGTGGAGTTCCCCAGGACTCCGTGCTGGGTTTGCTTCTCTTTGGCATCTATTTTTCAGAAGTCAAGGGCCTCTTGCTTCTGATTTACAATCATCTGCACACTTGATAGAAAATCACAGAAACCCCCAAAGATACTAACATCCTACAGGAATGTCAAACACCGACAAATGACTGGTGCCAAAGCCGAGGCTTAAAACTCAATGACAAGAAATGCATAATAGTACCTTTTAGGAAGTTGGCCACTCAGGAAAATTACCTTATTGATAAAACACCCCTAATACTAAACACAGTAGTCAGGGATTTGAGGACTCATGTAAATACTAACCTTGCCTTCAACCAACATGTCTCTAAGAAAATCATTCTATGTCACTCAGCTTGTAAGTAAGGGCATAGTATCTGGGTCCAGGGAAGTCATTGTGCCACTGTACTGAGCCTTCATCAGCCCCAAAGTATAATGCCCCCTTAGTTATGTGCAGGACCAGGCACATGAAATAACTGGAATGTCCACAGACGTTTCTCACTAAAAGAATACAGGACATAAACCCAATGTCCTCTGCAGATTGCCTCAAAGCCTACCGCTATACTGCGTTTCCTACAGACTGCTGAGAGGTGATTTATGCCTTGCATGCAAGTTATCCTTGGATCCAGCTCTGATGGACCTTTTGCACATCTACAGAATGAACAGCACCAGAACTATTAAATCTAAAGATTTCAACTTTGCTTACTACTTAAATAAGACACGCTGGAGGGACAAGTATAGATCTCAGAGAATCCATGTGAAACAGAGGCCTTCCCTAACCATACTGAAGTGCAACTTGGAGCAGTGGATGGGAAATCAGAAATTCACCCCTGCTCTGACATTTATGCCCCTGAAGGACAGAGGCAGCCATTAAATCATGCCCTAACTAACACACAGCCCTTGAAATAACCTGTAATGCACAATAACTCATGGGATACATTTGGGTTGCATAAATAGGTTTATAAAGGCCATAGTGGTCATTAGCCTAGCATACACCTATGAACCTAGGAACTCTCTAAATGTATTATTTCATTATGTCTTGTAATACAATACTTTCTTATCATGCATGTAACTTAATATTGCATTGTTGTTGTTTCATTTTACCACATACGCATATGTTTACACATGGGATGAAACTGTAAATTGTCTGTAATGATCAGTGTTGTACTCCAGTTAAATACAAACAAGCAGACAAATAAGAAATAGGCATGCCATCCTGATGGTACTGACATATCAATTGTAGCTGCTAGATCTTTTTTTCTGGACTATAAAACTTGTTTGAAAAAAATGTTTTGTAATAATTTGGATGATTTTTGTTTGTCTTTAATTTTGCTTTATCTATTTTTACTTGCATTATCATTTATCTGATATATGCTCAGGGTGTATTTGTTGAGACAATCCCCCAATTCTGTAATAAGTTTTATTTTTCATTCACGCACATTCTACTTGCAATGATCTATGCACCGTTTTTGTTCCGTGCTTAGGTTTACACTCATTAATAGATAAGAAGTTAAAGTTCGACTTGCATGTGGACATTGAACACAAAATAAGGTAGGGGTTAATGCATGTTAAAGAAACAGAGAATGGTGGTGTTCAAAAGGCATTTAGGACTGGTTGGTCAGCAGTTAAGCAGTGGATATGTTTAAAGACAGAAATGGTAGTAAATGGGAATGTAGATTAGCCTATGCAGTGATCCCTGTCAACAAGTTTAATTCATTTAATTTGCAAATCTGGATAGGAATCCCACAACCTTCACTTGCATAAAGTGTGACTTATGAGCTGAATCCCTTTAGTTTCCTGCATAAGGTCAGTCCTTAAGGTGACACTATAAGGAATAGATAAACTCCTTCCATTTAAATCTTCAGTCCACTACCAGTTATCGAGTTTAGCAGCCTGAATGTAAACCTTAGCTAAGGCACATACATATGTGAACATTTCAACCAGTCTTACTGTGGCAACATCTGAGACAAGTAGGCAAGTGTTTTCCTTAGTTTCCACTGCTACACAGTGACTTACCTGTTAATTGCCCAGTGACTTTTTTAGTTAATTCCTATCCCTGACAAATTACTACCGTCATTAACAAATATCACTGCCAGTGACCTCCCTAGTTAATTTGTACCCCTACCATACGACTTCCCTCATTAATCTGTACTCCTACCAAATGAATTCTGTCATTAATTCATATCCCTGCCTAGTGACCTCCCACATTAATTCGTATCCCTGCCTAGTGACCTCCCTCATTAATTCGTATCCCTGCCTAGTGACCTCCCTCTTTAATTCGTATCCCTGACTAGTGACCTCCCTCATTAATTCGTATCCCTGACTAGTGACCTCCCTCATTAATTCGTATCACGGCCTAGTGACCTCCCTCATTAATTCGTCACTGCCTAGTGACCTCCCTCATTAATTCCTATCTCTGACCAATGACTCCCAAGTTGATTTCTACCTCTGCCAAGTGAATCACAAGGTAGCATTGTTTGACATTATGCCAGCAAACTGACTGGTCTGACAGTATTCAGTAATACCGGACACTAGGAAAACCATGATAACATTTGTCAGAAAATGAGATGACCTTGACTCCAGTTTTGTTTATTTCTTGAAGTCACACTGAAAAGCAAAATATGCCAACTAATATTTATATACTGATAAGACAGCACATCATATGAATGTATAGAATAAAGTAAAATAATTACATGCCTCTAAAATTCAATATTTTTACAACTGTATGAATAAAGCAAGGAAGATTAGAAAACAGGGAGCAGTTTGAGCACATGTGAATAATTTTGTTTCATACATTGGAGCTATCGCCTCCCATTCCAGAAGAATAACTAGAAGCAGAAACAGTCCACAAGACGCATCAGGAAAACACCTGACAAAAGTTTTGGCTGACTATACACCACCTAAATCATTTGTGAAGCTCCGTCAAATCTTTGCACATTTATGTTATTCTTTGTTTGCATTTGTAAAAATATCCACATTGTTTATTGGCAGCTTTTGAGGTCTTTTGTCGAAGACAGCGGACATCTTCATCTTGCACTAAGTCGCTTAAGTTATTTCCACATACTGCTGTTATTAACATTGCAGACACTCATTTATACATTAGTTCTGGCCTCCATCACATAGAGCACTGATTATACTGGTGTGTACATTCTGAATAGGCATATAAAATGCAGCTTATAATGAGGAAGCAAAGTCACGTCTCCCTCTTTTTTCTTCACTATTTTCCTGTTTAGGTTCATCGTTTCATAGGCGATTACTAGGCTTTCGGTTCTAGCAGGCCTTTATAAGCCTACCTGTGTTTTCCCATTTGTAAATGATAGGAGAAATCACCAAAGGGCATCAGGGTCAGAGGTGCCAGTCCAGGCAAATGTTGTTACCTATACGAGTACCTCATAGATATTAAACATACCCAACTTTTCATAATAACTGGTGCCTATTTTATTAACTTTTGCTTGCTCTCTGATTATTCAAATAGATATTTATTTTAGCAAAACCTCTTCAACAAGTATAGTTGGAATACTGTGTAGTGAGTATACAAAAATGGTAAAAGTTTTTAACGGCACAGCTTTGAGCATATAATGCTCACTGCTGAGGCTGGTCTTATCACCTTATATGATTGAAAATTTTAGAATAAGAGGTAAGATAAACAGAAGCACCAAAACTGAACTGGGTGTTACTGTTTCCGCCTGAAGGAATGCTCTGTTAAAGTCATTAAGAAAGGCAGTCCTACCTCCACAGTCTTTATATGGGACCAACAACATGGATCTCACTGTTTACTTTAGTTCTGATGTTACAGTCCCTGGGAAACTCACCTGCCTAAATTCTTGTCCTTTAATCCCAATCTTCTGCTAAAGGGATGTTCAATCTTTCATTTTCCATGACTTTTCTTTCTGTCTGTCACACTGCTCTCTCTGTCTGTCTCTCTCTAGCTTACCCTTCTCTGATGCAATTCTTTCAGTTTTGTTTCACTCTGTCCCACCTTTTCTCCCTTGAATCTACACCTCAGAACTTTGTAACTTTATCTGTGAACTCTCCAAATTCATGCCCGTATATGTGAAACGCATACCACTATATGAAAAATGATTTCATTATAAATTATACCAACTGCAAAAAATATGATGGATACCATTTGCTGAGATCCACTTTTTCTAAGGGGACAGGTTGTACACACCAAAACTTAATATAGTCAACTCCAGAATCACTGCAGTGGTAAACTACAATTACTACTGCAAAAACATAGTCTGTTTAGCCAAAGCCAAAACACAATTGGACTTACCACAGTTATGAATGTGCTAGTAATTCAAAATGAATAACTATTAAAACAGCTTTTAAATACATTAAACTTTGGAGTGGATGCACAAGACATTGCTCACAGTATTCTGAAAAAAAAAAAATGAAACAATATGCACATTAAATTCTCAGTGCATCTGCTGAGGCATAAAACAAATACCAACAATGTATTCTACGTATATAAACAGATTCTGAAATGTGTACATGGGCTCTACAGCAGTTAGATGTCTGCTTTAAATTCTTTCACAGTAGTGCATTTTTTGTCATCGTGATTTTATTTTTATTTTGTTAACCTTGAACACTTGTACTGGTATGTCTTATAACCACACCATAAAATAGTGTGGGAGCAGATATGAACATAACAAGCACAGTAAAAAAATGAACTTTATAAAAAATGTTTTATGGTATTTCTTATTTTAGAATTCGTTGTCATTTTTAATTTCTCCAAGTCTTTTGGGTTTGTAATACCATGACAGGAATGGCCCCCATTCCTAAGTCAAAGTATGATTAAAGTTCATAAAATTAGTATTGTTTCAATCTTTGATATTAGCCGGAAGTGTTCTTCATGGCACCCACAAGGTGCCCAGTACTGACTCCTTTTGCAGTTCATATGGAGTTATCAGTAAAATATCCAAGTGCGATTATAAGACCCATTGTTCCTTCTACTACTGGAACTCTCTGGGTGGTGTTCTTCCACACTGCCCTCATTTCGGCCTGTAAATCCTGGTATTTTATAACTTTGTGTCTCTCTGTACGTAAGACACTGTAGTCACTGGGTGTAGCAATTTCAATGATTAAAGTTACTTTGGCTTTCTTTTCATGGACTACTATATCTGGTTTTCTTGCATCTATTTTTTGAACTGTTGGTAATGGGTGATCCCATGTGATGTAGACTTCACCACTGTCTATGATGCTTTGTGGCTCATGTTTCCAGTGGTTTTCAGCCACTTCACTACCATAATGTTTGCATAATCCCCAGTGCAACAGTGTTGCCACATTATTATGCCTTTCAGCATACAGTCCTTCTGTCATTAGTATATCACAACCAGCAACAAGGTGTGCGACTGTTTCCAATTCTGTTTTACAAAACCTACATTTATCCGTTTCTCCCAGACCCACATGGAAACATTTTTATGCACGAATTTATTTTTGTTACTATGGATGTCGCCTCCTTATTCACTTTTATACCTAATGATGAAGGGGTCTTGAAGGTTGAAGAGTTTTTGCACACTTTAACTTGGAAGAGATGGAAATCTCTGTTGTCTGTACTATATTGAGAATAGTGTTGGAAAATAATGTTTTTGTATTTAATAATTCCATTTATTGGCAGCGTCATCACGTAGATATGGGCACTCCGTGTGCCAATAGCTACACCAACACTGTGATGGCTATCTGGGAAATGGAGCATATACTTGAGGGACCCTACTCCAGATTTATACCTTTTTATAGAAAGTTTGTTGATTATTTGTTTTTTTCTGTGGGTAGGTACTAAACAGCAGTTAAGAGAGTTTGAGGTGTATGTAAATAATATAACTAATTAATTATGTTGTTCTATGAATGCATCAACACACAGTATGAATTTTCTTAATGTTACTGTTGAAGTGGATGGGAATGGCTCCATTTTTACTAAATTGTATAAGAAACCATGCCATGTCAACCATCTTTTGTATAGGCATAGTATGCACCCCACCCACATTTTTAGCAACGTGGTTAAGACTTTGGAGCCTCCAGGTTAAATGTACGTGAAAAGGAGTTTCAAGAGCAGGAAGAAACTACACAGCATTGTTTAAGGATGAGAGCTTATGGTGATCAAGGAATAGTTGAAAATGTAGAGAGGGTTAAAAGCCTGAGGGGGACCAAGGCTAAACCTTATTTTTCAAAACCTGCCTCAGATAGAGTAATGTATAATCGGAACAATCAGTGTAAACTGAGGGTACCATTACATTAGTCTAGTAATGCACTATTCACCGGAATAACACGTGAAGAAATTTAATACATAAAACACAGCACTTCTGCTCTATGTCTAATGCGGTACACGAAACTAATACAACAGCAAAAATAATAACAATATATATCGAAGCAAGTGTTTCGATTGAATGAAGAGAAATAAACTCCAGAACAGATATTTGAGTGCGCTTTCGTTCTTTATTGTATAAGAACTTCTTCAGAAATAAATACAAATGTTAAAAACCAGGTATATATAGACAAATCATACAATGGAATTACAGGAGCAGCCTATGAGGCAAATCTAATTAGCATGTAAAAAACTCTTCTTTAGGATGCATTTACAATCTTAGCAAGGTGTTAATCAAGCTGTGGGGGTTGTAAACTGTAGCCAAGCACCTTAGGCAAACAAAGAAATACTTAAGCAACACTCAAAGAATACTTATAAGAAATGTTACCAGTAGAGCTAAAATAGCAAGTGACATAATTAAAGATCAAAAAATGCAGTTTTTTCACAAAGTAAAGCCTGCTGAGTGTAGTAATGTAGAAAGAAATGCAGAAAATAACTGCTGTTGGTAGCTTTACATGAGAAGTGTATTCGTTGGAAAGGCAAAGTGTATGCAAGACTGTCGGTCACATAACTAAAGTGGTGCAATGCAATCAGAGTGTAGTAGACTGCAAAGGTTCACTGTAAAATAAAATAAAATGCTGTCCTTCTCTGTGAATCAACCTCGATTCTAGAGTCATAACTGTGGGTCATGCTAATGCCTGCACTTTCAGTCTACAATGTCTTTCTGTACGAAAGTGTAGTATTGTGTAAAGTGTGCACATTCAGACATGTAGCTGCTTAATAACTGCAGCCATTTGGTTTAAAGTCAAAATCCTAAATTTAAACTGTTGACAGACCAATGTGGAACAAGAAACCGTGTACACTTTAAAATAAACTGCTACAATTCTTATAATAATTGACTTAAATTACAATAAACTTCTACTATTCTGAAATACATTGACTTAGATCTGGAGTCATAGTTGTAGGTCATGGTAATGTTCGTTCCTTAAGTCCACTTCACTCTGTACAAACAAGAAGCATTTGAACCTGCAGAAAAGGTAACTTGTGAAAAAGTAGAAGCAGATGGTAGAGTATTACCATCAGTCATGTAGCTGCTTAGCTGAAAACTGCAGCCACTTTATTGTAGGTGAAATGGAGTTTAAATAGCTGGCTATATTTGCCACTTTAAGGCACATTTGAGGTTTAAGAAGTCATTCAGGCCAGGAGAGGAATCTGCCCCCAACAGCAGTTGCCATCTGAGTTCCTTTAACTCAAGTAAAGTGGCATAGTCACTGAAGAAAAGGTTTACCTGCTCTAAAACAAAAAAAATAAATTTTGTGAAAGACGTACAAGAAACTGAATGTCTTGCTAGGGCATTATGGTTGCCATTAGCTCTGATTGCTCCGCAATGTTCTTTAATGCGGTCCGAGAGTTTTCTACTGGTGTTTCTGTGTGCATGAATGTTATTAGAAAACACTTGTACTTATGACAAATAAAGATATTTCCAGAGTGATAGAGCCCACCCCAGGTTTGTATTTAGGAACATGAATTCCTTAAAAAGGACCTTCTGTTACCCAAAGAATAAGCATAAATAGAGCAGTAGTGCCCCTAATGCCCCTTTAGCATGTGGCACTTGCAGTGTATGCATTACATTGACCACAGTCATATTTTCACACACCCTGACCAAGATAGAATATATAGGTTCCGAATATTTGCCACTTGTAGCACTTCCCATGTTGTTTACTTGGCCCACTGTTTATTGTGTTCAAAATTTTACATAGGCAAGATGGATAGAATGCTTAGAGAAAGAATAGAGAAACATCTGTATCATATCAACAAAGGGAATAAAATTAATGCCCTTGCTAAACATGTCATTGCCAGGGGTACTGAGCATACTTTTAAGTTTTTGGTTATAGGGAGGGTGCACGAGACATTAAGAGGAGGTGACATCAGGAATTGTACTGAGCAACTTGAGTCTAAGTGGATCATTAGACTGAGAGGTGATAGTGGGCATGAACTCAATGATGTGGTCCCTATAAAACCTTAGCTGAAATGTAGGACTCAATGATGTGGTCCCTATAAAACCTTAGCTGAAATCTAGGACTCAGTGATGTGGTCCCTATAAAACCTAAGCTGAAATCTAGGACTCAATGATGTGGTCCCTATAAAACTTAAGCTGAAATCTAAGAACCTAAGACGTTAAATAATCACAAAACTAAATACCCATTAAGTCCGACCGTTCAGAATCACACATACCACAATCACAAAAAAGTTATAAAAGGATGTACTATACCTTTAACAACTTGTACACGGTACCTAAAGAAAAATGGCGTCTTCAGTGTTTGTGTATGAACCACTCGGAACCATAAGAAGAGTCTACCAGACAACGCTTTCACAGAAGGGGAATCATGTTCTGATAGTGGAAGGCCATGCATATCACCTGGAAAAGCGGGGCAGCAGAAAGAACTACTGGTGCTGCAAATGGAAGTCTGCACAGAAATGTAAAGGGAGGATGACAACTGAATGTGTACCTACTGGTGAATGGCTACTAAAACAGTACCTCACAACCACACAGGGGATCTAACAGAGGGAGAAAGGTATACCATGTGTGTGGAGCTGAAGCATAGAGCTACTGTTTCTAGGGATGCCCCCTGCCTGCTTGTAGAGGACGCCCTAGCATCCACATCAATGGATATATTTCCCAACCTGCCTACAAGGCGTGCTCTGTTGCAACAAGTGGGACAGGTACTTTGGAAGGTGTCTACAGTCCCAACTGATCCTGCCATAACACTGAAGACACTGAATGTGCAAGATTACCCCATAAAGACTGGTACATTCCTGGAAAAGTGGATGACGGATGGTGGGGGTGACCATGTAGTGATAGTGTTCAGCACTGTCAACAACCTCTTTGATCTGAGCCATGCCACCATCTGGCTAATGGACAGCACGTTGTTCTACAAAGGGGTGATCTGCAGGCAGCTTTACAGCATACATGGGCTGGTACATTATGGAGGGTACAGTAAGTCAGTACTACTTGTGTATTGCTTGATGAGCTAGAAGTCCCTGTGTGCTTACAACTACATGTGGGGCTGTCTCTTTGCCCTGTTTGCAGAACAGGGATTTGAAACCACTCTCCGGTAAGTGTTGTGCTATTTCAAAATTGCTGCTATGAAGAGCATTCAGTGGAATATTAATTGTGTTAAGTCAAAGGGATGTTTATTCCATTTTGGGGGAAACATATGGCACAAGGTGCAACAGTTAGGGCTGGCCCATCTCTACAACACCAATATGCCATTCCAGACTGCAGTCAAGTCTGATTGCACTAGCATTCATGTTGGAAGAGGATGTATTACAAGCATTCCAGGAGATGAAGGAGAGCTTTCCACCAGAGGGAAAGGAGCTTATAAAATACTTTGGGGACTGGTATGTGGTTGGGAGAAAGAGAATGTTCGCTACATGGTCGACTGCTGCCTGCAGGTTCCCTCCTTTATTCCCCATATCATTCTGGAATGTGCATGATCTGAACACTTTGGTTCTACTCCATACACAGAACTCAGTCGAGGCATGGCATCGCCAGCTGAAGTGTTTACTGGAGTCTAAGGCTACTAATCTATCGGTACTGATGCACACACTGGCGTGGGAGCAGGATAGGGTTGAGGAGCTGAAAAAACGTTTAGCGAGTGGGTGCCCACCGTCCCCTAAATGACGTTGGTTGGTGCAGAGGCATGCATAGTTTGAATCTGTGCTTGCACACAGGTAAGCATACACTATGATGGAGTTCTTAAAGGCTGTGGCTAGGGTCCTGCAAATGTAAGTATATGTGCATGGATGTACTGTATGTATGGGGCTGTTCCTGCTTGGGAAGTTGGAGTAGACAGCACTAACTTATGCTTCATATGGTGTTATGGAAAGGTGTAGGATGCATTGACATAGATGGAATGCTTGTTAAAGGCATTGTAGGTGTTGTAGGGTACATAATTTTATTGTCAAAGGTGTAGGGTACATATCATTCAAAAAAAAGCTGCATTCCTTTTCTTCGGTATTTCGAGTTTTGAACAACTCGTACTCGGCATCTTGAACAATCGGACTTAATGGTTTTCGGTTTTGTGATCTCGGAATACTGAAATTTGATATTTCAGTATTTTGAGATTACAAAGTGGACCTGTATATATATATATATATATATATATATATATATATATATATATATATATATATATATATATAAATTTATATTTGTTACATATGCATTTTTATGACTGTATTATAATTTCTGTACTTAGGTGCTACGCATATGCTTTTATGAGATTGTTTAAATAATTTGAGTGCCTTGATGTCACATGATTAATCAAGGGAGGTAGTATATGGTATTTAAACTGAGTTTTTTTAGTTTGATAGACATTACCTGAAGAAGCAGCTTAGTCTGTGAAAGCGCTTGTGGTGTCGATAATAAAAGTTTTTTATTAAAACTGGCCGTTTTGGAGTCCCTCTGTCTTGCTGGATTATTTTTTTTGGTTTATTTTACTGGGACTTCTTTACCAGAAAGGGTTGATATTTGTGTTTGTTCTGCTTGGTCTATATAGTGTTTTTCATGGATCTGTTGTATTAATGAATACAAATGTTTATTTGAGGTTTCTGACAGTTTTTCTTGTTGAAGTATTTTTCTTTCCTCTAAATTCTCTCTTAATCATTTTGTATATCTTGTGTCTGGAAATTCTGGGCTTTTTCCATAATAGTAACAATGCATATTTTCTTTCTCATCCTCAACAGTCCACTCTATTGTCTTTATGGCTCTTCTTTTGCCAATCAGGTTTTGTGATTTTTGTGGACTGCCAATTCCTTCTACAACGGGTCTATATTAGAACATCGAAGTTTCAAAACTTCGAATGTTCTAATATCGACCCCTATTCAGTGAAAGCTGAAAATATCGAAGCAACAGAAAACCACGTTTTTTCCTAGGGAAAGAATTTGGTTGCCCATTTCTGTTGCTTCGGTATTTTCAGTGCTGTGTTGGAAAGTTACGGGTCGCATTCAGGTAAATGTGCAATTGAGTGCTGGTTAGGGTTAGGGTGTGGGTGAGGTATGTGTGTGATTGTGTGGACGTGAGGGTTAGGGCAGGTTAGGCGAGTTATGGTTAGGGCGCGGGTTAGGTATGTGTGCAATTGTGTGGACATGAGGGTTAGGGCGGGGTAGGTGAGTTAGGGTTAGGGCGTAGGTGAGGTGAGTGTGCGATAATGACGGCCGTTAGGGTTTGGGTTAAGGTAAGTGGATAGTAGTGGTGTGTGTATAGTTTAGTGTTGGGTTAGGTGTAAGATTTTAGGTGTGTGTGTGTGTATTGCTGTTTGTTTGGTGTGCTTGTGTTGTGTGTATGTGTTTTGGAACAGCAAATTTTTTCCCTAGGAAAAAATTTGCTGTTCTGTATGTTCGGTGTTTTCAGCTTTCGCTGAATAGGGGTCGATATTAGAACATTTGAAGTTTTGAAACTTCGATGTTCTAATATAGACCCTTCTACAATAGAGGGGTCATTCTCCCCTTGGGCCTAGCCTGGCCCCATTGTAGGAATATTTCTGTGTCCTGAGGATTCTACACTGTCATTTTTTCCAGTCCTGGCACTAGTGTACCTACTAGGATTGAGCACTTTTTTATCCTGGGTCTTGTGCAACCAGCTGTCTATTTTTTTAACCCACTTCTGTCCATGATATATGCTATATAAAATACAGTATATATATCAGTGTCTTCTTGGTGACAATTTGTGAAAAACAGGGTCTACCTCATGAAGGTACTCACCAAGACTTGAGGATTAATTCAATTCCATCAATACTACTATCCTTTGTTTGCTTACTGATATTGTGTATATAACATATCCTGTGTAGGCCAAGAGTTATATTAGAAGTATAGAAGAGGGGAGTGAGCAGTGTCAAAAAATAATTTATATAGTAGGGAGTTGCTAGTAAAACTATTCATTCTTTGGTGAAGATTGGTTATGGGGTATAGGATTCAGAATGAAGAGAATGGTTTGATGTTATGGCATGCTGAAGATAACAGGGGTATTTATCTTGGAGATGTTCAGGGGCAGATCCATTACTTTGTTAATGAAGTTCTGGGTGCGTTTTAAATGAGTTTGCATTCTGAATGGATTTCAATGGCAGTGGGATGTGGTTCCATAGTTTAGCTACAAGATTTGAACATAGATAATCACCTGCTGTATTAGATGATTTGGTTATAGTATTTACTGATTTTTTTCTACATCATAAAATTCTACTGGGGTAGTAGTATTGTATTAAGTTGTTAAGGGCTGGGCAATTTTCTGGTTTATAGACAAGTCTAGGTATTATAGTTAGCTGATAGATAGCTAGGTGATATAGTAGTTCTAACCAGTTTAATCCTCTGAGGATTAGGCAGTGGCATTTTCAATTGTTATAGTTTACTGCAAATTGGACTGTTTTATTATAGCACTGTTCAACTTTGGACATTTGCAAGACCTGAAAGTTAGTGAAGATTGGGGCAGCATGGAAAGGGGGTGACATTAAGAAAGTAGCAGCTATACATCATCTGGCTATGTCAGTGAGGTAGGTTTTTACTCTGTATAATATACCTAGTTTTTGATTTTGTTTTAACCATGTGTGATACATAGTGGTTGAATTTTAATTGGTCAGCATCAATGACACTAAGTAATGTTGTGTGGTTCACATGTTTTATCATTGTGCTATTGGCTGAGATGAATGTGTGATGCATAGTGGTTGAATTTTAATTGGTCAGCGTCAATGACACTGAGTAATGTTGTGTGGTTCACTTGTTTTATCATCGTGCTATTGGCTGAGATGATACTGAATAGTGTTGTTTTGGCAGAGATGTGTTTTGGGGTGAAGAACAGTAATTTAATTATTTAGCCACGTTTTAGTCGATAAGGACTGTTATGTTAGGTCTTGGAGTTTAGAGAGACTTGGCAGAGCAGATTAGGGCTGAGTCATTAGTATATCGAAGTAGGGTAGTATTTTGTGTAGCAGTGTAAACGTCATTGATGAATATGTTGAAACAGGTCTATATTATATTTTTGAAAGTTTCAAACATCGAACACCATATGGTGGACACCATATGAGTGATGTTTGAAATTTCAAAAATATAATAAAAAAATAAAAATAAAAAACTATACTTACCTAAACACTGTAGGCAGAGGGGCAAGCCCCCCTGCACCCCCATGTGGGGGGGCAAGCCACCCCCCACCCCCGCTACTTAAATATTCCTACTCCGAGATCACACTGCATTGAAGTAAAGGAAAATATTCCCTATGGCGATTTCTGTGTTACGCACGCGACATTTCGACCAATCGGGTTCGCTTAATACGTGTTTGCCGTTTACAATTTTCGATCACGCGATAGGAACCCTGTTGAAATGTATGGGGCCTAATATAGATCCTTATGGGACACCTATAGTTACTGGTAAGATGGTAGAGAAATAATTTTTCCATTTCACTATTTATGCTGTGTTTGAGAGGTAGCTATGGAACTATTGCAGTGAAGAGATGGTAAGCCCTGAGGATAAAAGTTTAAGAGTTTCTGGTGAGAGACAGTATCAAAAGGTTTTGATAAGTCTAGCAAGATGGTGGAGACTAGGCTTTCTGCAATTCTGTGGGTGTTGCCAGTATTAACAAAAGTGGTGCTGTGATGAGGACAGAAGCCATGCAGGGTTGAAGACAGAACCTGAGGAGCTATTAGATAGTTGATAGCTTGCTTCTGAATGCATTTTTTTAATAGTTCTGATAGGGGAGATGACTCATGTAAAAATTGCTTTATACCGTGGACATCAACCTTCCAAGAAATATTGCATCTACTATAGGCAAAGTCAACTGCATCCCCACCCAAGTCTCACCATTAACTTTCCCCTAACCTAATACAGATTCCTTTCAAAGAATGCTCAAACTAAGAAACATTTCTCCAGACTTCATTTTCCAAATATGATCTTTCTTGGACATTCTAGACTTTATTTAAGCAATTTTGTTTGTTTTATTAATTTCTACCAAATAATTCCACTTTTTCACCTAATAAAAATCTCAGTAAATGACCCTTACACTCTGTTTCAATCCATACCCAGTTATGGAGCTCGGGGTTTAGACAGTTTCTCCCCCCAGTTTTGCAGGCGATATGCTGACTTGATTTCAATCAAAGATGTTATGTATTTAACCTTTTACTTACACAACGAACATTCCCACAAATTTGGAAAAAAAAAAACAGTTGTTGTCTTCATCTCCAACTATGTTAATATATCTAGTACATCTAGCTTCTGCAAAACAAAACACTAGTGAAAAGAAGTGCTCAAAAAGACTTTTAGAGTAAAAACAGTTTATTCTCCCGCTATTCGTCTGAAGACTTCATCAGATATAACACACAACTAACTTAAATACAAAACAATATCCAATCATCCAATGAAAACATTTTCCTAAAGACAATAAAATTAACCCTAAGTCAGACAGAATAAATCCTTGATTTTATGTTGTTTAAATAATATTTAATATTCACACTTTCATTTAAACCAGGTGGAAAACAAGCAGCTAATATTTGCCACTCAAGTTCTTTCATTTCCACCTGGTTTTTAAAATTACTTCCACGTGGTTTTTAAAATTACCTCCCCTTAAATCCAACAGTATAACATCAATAACAGCAAAAGTAAATTTCCTAAATTGTAAACATTTAATAGAATGCTTGTATAATGCATTATTTTCATCATGTGTTTTCACTGCGTATAAGTGTTCTCAAATCCTAGTACCCAAATTTCTAGTAGTCATGCCAACATAAAATGCCGGACATGACATGCAAAGTGCAATATAAATCATACCAGTAGAAAAACATTAAATTCTACCCAGAACCTTAATATTCCTTTTGAGATATACCAATTCTACATAGGGACCCTTTGAAATGTACTGACACATATTGCAATTGTAACACTTAATAGTACCGTAAGGTCTATTAGTGCTGGGAGGAATAATCTTAGTCCCTGTATTCTCCAATAACGGTTTAATATTACCACCCTTCTTCTCAACAAAGTGTGGTCTATCACCTACACCTTTTGCCAGTTCCTCATGCCCCATCAAAATTCTCTAATTTTCTTTAAAAAATTTTTATAGCATGAGAATCAACACTCATATCTAGACAAAATCTAGAATCTATACCTATAATAGACTTTTTTTGTTATACTCATCTTTTTCTGGTTACTAATGAACTCATGTAATAAAGGTGGAAATTATTTGCTCCTCTTACTACTAATTTCTATAGCTGCATCATCCAGAAGCTTTAGAGGATAACCTTTATCCAAAAATAATGTTTTAATAAATTCCAACTCTTCCAAAAAATCTCTCTCTTCACCAACCATCCTTGAGGCCCTAATAAACTGTCACGGCCAATGTTTTAATTAATGTACATAGGGTGTCTACTCAAAGTGAACATAACTATTACTAAAATTATTCTTCCTATGAATTTTAGAAATGAAAAACACCATTCCATTCTAGATCTATATCCAAAAAGTTTACCTGATGGCTTCCCTTACCTGGTACAAAATCCAAAAATGTGCAACTATTATTCGATTCAGACATAAACTTGTCTAATTCAAAACCGTCACTTAATACTATAAAAAATAAATCAGCCATGAACCGGCAGCACATCAAAATTTTATCGTACAGGGAAATATGTACTAAAATTTTCTTTTCCCACCAACCGAAAGCCAGATTCGCAAAAGACGGGGCTACAGTGGCCCCCATTGCTACCCCTTGCTTTTGCTTATAAAACCTATTAAAAATGAAATAATTATTAGTTAATACTATATCCATCAAACTCCTATAAACATGAACTTGATGTGTCACATGTCGACCATATTTGTGCAAAAAATTACATAAAAAATCTGTACCTTCATCTATCAGAACAGCTGTATACAATGAAACAATATCCACTGTAAGCATAAAAAAGGGGGGATTATTCCAATATTACATCTTTCTGTGTGAAAATCTCTAATTTTGTTTGAAAAATTCCAAGGATCATTGATATAAGAATCCAATTTCTTAACCAATGGGTTAAAGACATAATCAAGAAACAGAGAAATATTTTATGTAACATTCCCAGGTGCAGAAACTATTGGTCTAAAGGGGGGATTTTGAAAATGTTTGTGAAATTTAGGGATACCACATAGTACCCCTATTTTTGGTTCTTCTATACACAAAAAATTGAAATGTTCAAGATTAATATCACCATTCATTAACAGTTCATATAAATTGTCATATGAGTTTTCAGCACATCACATTTTCTAACTTCTAAATATCCTAGTTAATTGCTTAACATACTTTCAATGGCATTACCCGATTCATAAGCAGCCATATCCCGCATCATTTTCTTTTGCTTACAATATATGGCTGCCTTTTCAAACTTCTAGCTTCGGCCCTATTTCCCTTCAATTACATGTGGGAAGTTTCTTGAAAAAGTTGCCATCTTCTTCTACCGATCTTTTATACTATCATCATACTAACAGGATTTATAAACGTCTCTTTACACTGTTCTTGATACTACACTGAACATAAATAGCGATCACCTTACTGGTGCCCTGCTTGCTGATCAGACTAAAGTCTTTGACTCAGTCAGACATAGACAGCTACTTAACGATATTGCATTCTATAGTTTTGGTTATTCCACCATAGACTGGTTGTCCATTTACCTCTCAAATTAAACTTTCTTTAACTAAAACACCCTCTCTCCACCACATAAAACCATCACATGAACTGCTAATGGCTAAATATTAGCTCATATCCTCCTTAACTTGCTCATAAATCATTTACCCAGCAATTTAAAACTCTCCTATCTTATATTTTATGCAGATGTTCTTGTTTTTTGTGACTCAGCTTCCAAATATAAAACATTACAAAAGAACCAACACATTCTCCATAATATATTCCCATGGTTACTCAACAAGCAAGTTACAATGAATGCTAGAAAGACAAGGTTGAAATTTTGTCCGCCAAAAAACTACACAATTTACCACTTCCCTCTATAACCCTATCCCATAACAACCAAACTATTCAGGTGTGTGTGTTTTCCTTCAAATATCTAGGTGTCATCAGATCCAGGCCTAAACAGGTTACTACCAGACATCACTAATCTGAAGTTAATTCTGCTCTTTTGGAGAGCCATCTAATCGCCCATTACACCAATCTAGATGGAAGTACGAAGTGAGTAAATATTTAGGAACCGATGAAGGACTGTCAATAAAACACAAACAAAATGTGAATAAAACTTAGTAAGGAATACTTCAGAATATTAAAAATATATTAAACAGCCTTGACATCTAGGAATAAAGTCCAGGCTATAAACCACTTTGTTCTTCCTGTTTTAACTTACAGTTTTGGTGTGATTGACTGGCCTCAAAAGATACTTGCATTTTCATCAAATGATTTATAAAAATCAGTGTATACCAAGATTATACTTTCCATGCTCTGAAGGATAGTATGGGTCTCCTCGAAATTGATTACATGTAAAGATCAATGATCGTGGGCTTTCATACATATCTGCTGACCTCATCAGATCCAAACATGGTGAACGTTTTACAAC
This sequence comes from Protopterus annectens, assembly GCF_019279795.1. NCBI lineage: Eukaryota > Metazoa > Chordata > Ceratodontiformes > Protopteridae > Protopterus > Protopterus annectens. The sequence goes on from NC_056733.1 coordinate 874,737,915, forward strand.
AGGATTAGAGGAAGTCTAAGATGACCTCTCTGCTTTGTTTAGCAGAAGCATTCAGGTGGCAAGCAGGAATGGAAATCAGATCAGAAGTAGACAAAAATCGGGCAACTGAATGAGACAAAAAAAAAACAAAAAAACAAAAGAAAGAAAGAATATAAGGGGAAGGATCAGATGAGAAGGAAAGAAATGTGGAAAAACCATAAACATTGTGGCAAGTAGTAAGATCTCCTGGAACAAACTCATGTTGATCAGAATAGGATGTAGGAATGGTTAAGGAGAGGTGAATTAAAAACAAAGGATGAAAGGTTAAAAATGGCAGCACAAGATAGTGGACTACATACAGATTGGTTTACAAAGTCCACTGAATGCATGGGAGAAAGAGACAAATGTAGGTTCTGTAAAAAGAATTGGGAACATTCACATATCTTGCTGCTGGGAGTGACATTCTCGTGGCAGAGGGCCTGCACACTGAAAGGTGCAATAATGTGGCAAGATTGTTGCACTGGAGATTGTGCAAACACTACAGTATAGAAGTAGCTGAGAAGCATTGGAAACATGAACCACAAAGCATTACAGAGAATGATGACGTGTACATCATATGGCATCACTCATTACGAAAACTTCAAAAAATAGTTCAGAGAAAACCAGATATAGTGGTCCATGAAAAAAACACAAAAGTAGCATTTATCATTAAAATTGCTACACCTAGCAATTACAGTGTCTAACATACAGAAAGAGAGACAAAGTCACAAAATATCAGGATTTACAAGCAGAAATCAAAGCAATGGAGGAAGAAAGATACCCAGATAGTTCCCATAATAGTAGGAGCACTGGGTCTCATAAAAAAGAATTTACAATTATATTTAGATATAATACCAATACATGAAACTTTGTATGAATTGCAGAATAAATCTATTCTGGGCACATTAACACTGTTGGCCAACATCAAAGACTGAAACAATACTAATTTCATAAACATCCATCATAACCTGACTTAAGAATGGGGTTCATTCTTGCCATGGCATTAGAACCCCAAAAGACGGGGAGAAATTAAAAGTAATGCTACAGACAATGATATTTAATAGCAACAAGTACATTATGAATGACCTCTCCTAGCGTAAACCATAACAAAAGCCCCCAAGGACCTCTATCTCAAACTCTGCATTTATTACCCGTCTCTTATCAAAATTAGACCACTGCATCAGCCTTTGTTAAACCAAGTCGCTCCCTGTAAAAAAAAGTCTGCGGACCAAAAGTCTGCGGACCTGCTGCTTCTCTGTATTATTTATTAAACCTTATAAAGTGAGGGTCACCCTGTCTCTGACTTACTATTTCTCTGTATCACTCACTAAACTTTATAAAGTGAGGGTCACTCTGTCTCTAACCTACCTTTTCTCTGTATTACTTACTAAGCCTAATAAAGTTCACCACATGTCGCTTGGGGAATTAGTTCTTCATCAGAGAAAAATAAAACTTCCCTGTTTAGTATTACACATGCTCCCATACTGTCATTAGGCTGGAACTTCTTTTGGTTATTAGATTTATTAATTTTGGAGAAGAGAAAAAAAATAGATTTTGCATCTCCTTCTCAAGTTATTTGCTTACACAATTAAGTGACCTGAGGCATGTTTTGAAGCAAGGGCTACCTAGGAATATGAAATTACTTTATGATGGCTGTAAATATACTTGACTAACCTCAGCCCTGGAATGTATCAAGGAAATGTTATTTTTATACATGTCAGAAATCTCATCTTTGTGTATATTAGGAAATTATATGAAATATTTTGTGTTAAACTGTTTATTTAAAGGCACTTTTTTTCCATGGTCTTAAGATGGACTGCACAGAACATTTGTTAAGAAAGTCTATAGTGGGTTTTTATTGTACATGGACAGTAAATGCCTTTTATCATGAGGCATTTTGTACTGTCTAAGTAACTAATGAATATGATCTTGCCAGTATTAAAGTAATCTATTTTACTCCTAGACTATAATTTGGTATGGACAAGCCTTCCATAATATCACTGAAAATCTCTTTCCCCTGCTTCATGCAAGTGATTGCTCACTTGTTCATATAAATAATTGATGTGTATTACTTGTAATTCTACACTACACAGCTTTGTGTTAAATCTGAATTTCTTAAGATTATGTTCTTCACTAGTAAAGATATTTCCAGAAAAAGAGTGGTTATGTCTAAATCTTTAAGATACATCAACGTTTACATCTTTAATGTATAATACTTTTCTCTTAAAAAAGCAGATAAGTATAGTGAGTGAAGGCAGTTTTCATTTAAATGTACTTTGCCTACCCCTGTCCTTCTGCTGAAAATCCTTTATTCAGAATATTCTGATAATTGGTTCAGTCCAGGTGTAGACAAGTTACTAAAATGTATTACAATATTGTACTGCAGTAAAGTCTTTTTATGCTCATAAAAAAAAAATGCCCCTGCTGGACAGGGTCATTGTGTGCTGACATTTCTAAACATGGCCTAAACTCTTGGTTAGGCTTATAAGGGCCTCAGGGCCAATAGCCTAGTAACTCCTATGATCTTATGAAGTGAGGGTCTCCCCGTCTCTGAACTACCACTTCTCTGTATTACTTATTAAACCTTATAAAGCAGGGGTCACCCTCTCTCTGACCTATCACTTCTCTGTATTAATTATTTCTCTGTATTAATTATTAAAGCTTATAAAGTGAGGATCACCCTGTCTCTGACCTACCATTTCCCTATATTACTCACTAAACCTTATAAAGTGGGGATAATCCCGTCTCTGACCTATCACTTCTCTGTATTACTTATTAAACCTTACAAAATGAGGGTCACCCTGTCTCTGACCTACTATTTCTCTGTATTACACACTAAACCTTATAAAGTGGGGGTCAGCCTGTCTTCTGACCTACCATTTCTCTGTATTACTCAGTAAACCTTATAAAGTGGGGATGACCCAGTCTCTGACCGGCCACTTTTCTGTATTAATTATTAAACCTTATAAAGTGAGGATCATTCCATCTCTGACAAACCACTTCTCTGTATTACTTATTAAACCTTATAAAGTGAGGGTCAGCCCATCTTTGACCTATTTCTCTGTATTACTCACTAAACTTTATAAAGTGGGGTCACCCAGTCCCTGACTTACCACTTCTCTGTATTACTTATTAAGCCTTATAAAGTGAGGGTCAGCCCATCACTAACCTACCGCTTCCCTGTATTAAACGTTTTAAAGTGAGGGTCACCCTGTCTCTGACCTACCCTTTCTCTTTATTACTCACTAAACCTTATAAAATGAGGGTCACCCTGTCTCTGACCTACCCTTTTCTGCATTACTCACTAAACCGTATAAAGTGAGGGTCACTCTTTCTCTGACCTATCACTTCTCTGTATTCCTTATAAAGTGAGGGTCACCCTGTCTGTGACCTACCCTTTTTCTGTATTCCTCACTAAACCTTATAAAGTGAGGGTCACCCCGTCTCCAACCTATCACTTCTCTGTATTACTTATTAAACCTTATAAAGTGAGGGTCACCCTGTCCCTGACCTATTTCTCTGTATTACTCACTAAACTTTATAAAGTGAGGGTCACCCTGTCTCTGACCTACCCTTTCTCTGCATTACTCACTAAACCTTATAAAGTGAGGATCACCCCATCTCTGATTTATCACTTCTCAGTGTTACTTATTAAACTTTATAAAGTGAGGGTCACCCTGCCTTTGACCTACCACTTCTCTGTATTACTTATTAAACCTCATAAAGTGAGGGTCAAACCATCTCTGACTTACCATTTCTCTGTATTACTCACTAAACCTTATAAAGTGAGGGTCACTGCATCTCTGAACTATCACTTCTCTGTATTGCTCACTAAACCTTATAAAGTGAGGTTGACCCTGTTTCTGACCTATTACTTCTGTGTATTACTCAGTAAACCTTATAAAGTGAGGGTCACCCCATCTCTGACCTACCAGTTCTCTGTATTACTTATTAAACCTTATAAAGTGAGGGTCGCCCTGTCTCTGACCTAATATTTCTCTGTTTTACTCACTAAACTTTATAAAGTGAGGGTCACCCTGTCTTTGACCTATCACTTCTCTGTATTACTTATTAAACCTTATAAAGTGAAGGTCACCCAGTCTCTGATCTACCATTTCTCTGTATTACTCACTAAACCTTATAAAGTGAGGTTCACCCTGTTTCTGACCTATCACTTCTCTGTATTACTTATTAAACCTTATAAAGTGTGGGTCAGCCTTTCTCTGACCTACCGTTTCTCTGTATTACTCATTAAACTTTATAAAATGAGGGGCAACCATCTCAGGTGCAGATTGCCTCTCACCCCCTAAAGAGCCCATCTTTATACCAGAAGAATTCAAAGTTCCTGTAATCACGGCTGCACAGGTAAAAACTTCACTCTCCAAAGCCAAGAACACAGCATCCATGGGACCTGACAACATCCCAGGCTGCCTTCTACATGAACTACAGAATGAACTGGCTCCCCACCTAAGTACCATGTTCAATCATAGCCTCACCTCAGGCTTTGTGCCCATTGAATGGTGCACCATGACAGTTATCCCACTCCACAAAGGGGGGGCCACAACAGACCCCGGGAATTACCGCCCCATTAGCCTGACGAGCCTCGTCTGCAAGGCCATGGAACGTATCATTATGGAACTTATAAACAAAGACATTGGAGATCTCCAAACCCTGGACCCCACACAGTTTGGGTTTGTAAAAGGCAGATCATGTCTCTAAACCCGATAGACTTCTTTGAAGTAGTCACCAAAGCCATAGATGAGGGTAAGGTGGTTCACACAGCCTATCTAGATCTCGCCAAGGCATTCGTCACCATCCCTCACTCTGGAATTATAGATAAACTCACTAAACTAGGTATAAATCCCTATGTCACAAGATGGGTTGCCAGCTTGCTTACTGAAAGAACCCACACTGTGAAAGTAGCAGACTCCAAATCAGACTTCAGACCAGTGACAAGTGGAGTACCACAGGGTTCAATCCTGGGTCCTCCCCTGTTTGGTATCTACTTCTCTGAAGTACAGGCTAACACAGAAGGTCTTTGGCTAACTAAATTTGCAGATGACTGCAAACTAGGAGCCATAATTGAAATTCCTAATGATGTGGACATCCTACAAAAGGGCCTCACTGAGACAGATGCCTGGTGTCAAAGACATGGTCTCAAGCTCAATGCCAAAAAGTGTATGGTCATCCCCTTTGGTAAAAATTCTGTACCCATGAACTACCACATAGGCGGTAGTCTACTTAACACCGAAAGTGTGATGAGACCTTGGGACACAGGTGGACAGTAGTCGTTCCTTTGATAATCACATCGCCAAAGTGATCAGGAAATCCTTCTACGTGGCACACCTCATCACAAAAGGTTTCTCATCCAGAAAAAAGAGGTCATTGTTCCCCTCTACTCATCACTCATTAGACCCATTATAGAGTACAACGCCCCTTTTGGTATGTACCTCACAAGACATCTACAACAACTGGAAAGGCAGCAAAAATACCTAACAGAGGATTACTGGCCTCAAACAGATGCCTTACGCAGACCGTCTCAAAAAACTCCAGCTTTACTCCGTCGCATATCGCCTACTCAGAGGCAATCTCTGCCTAACATACAAAGCTCAAAAAACTCCAGCTTTACTCCGTCGCATATCGCCTACTCAGAGGCAATCTCTGCCTAACATACAAAGCTATGTCAAACCCAGAGCTGTTGGCCATGCTCCACTTAAAGAAATCCCAATCCCTCCGAGCTACATGCTCTAGGGACCTAAACCTTGTCACCACAATAAACAGAACATGCTGGAGGGATAGATTCCTGTCCCAGAGACTTCCCATACTCTGGAACAGACTACCTACCTATCTATGTCAAACAGAGCTCCTCATTAGCACTCTTCAAGAAAAATCTTGATGATTGGATGCGTAATAGGAAATTCACCCTGGGGATCACTTCTGTGGTTCTGCTTGACAGGGGCACAGGAAAATAATTTTCTTGGGTGGCGAAAGCCAGGGAACATTTTTGGCTAGGCTTGTATAGGCCCTAGGGCCAATCGCCTAGTACCTACTTATGAACCTAAGAGTACTTCTCAGCAGCTTTGCTCACAGATTAACAGTGGTCCTGAATTGACCAGGTCTGCAAATGTTATTTCATCCAGCGACCATGGGATGCACTACCAAACAAAGTATGTAATGTATCTGCAATCAACAATTTCAAGAAAAAATGTTGAGTTTTCTAGGAAAAAGAACCACCTTCACATGCTTAAAACACTCCCCAGTAATTTATGCTACCTTACTAACATTATGTCTGCATATTATACCACCTTTCCTTTTGTTCTCAGCTCATTCCCTGCTACAGCCTATCCTTTAATTGTATATCGAGGAGTTATTGTTCCAAAATCTCCTCCTCTACCTCTTCTTCTTCCTTCGACCTCCCCTAAAACATTCTCTCTCGCCTCAGAATACTGATCCTCCCATTTCCACCTTTTCTCTGCTTCTGCCAAGTTCTATTCCAAATGTGTTTCACAGCTCTTTAGATGCTGCTGTTATTAATTAGTGATACTCTGTGTAAATGTTGTATAGTTGTTGATTACTTGTATATCTCTGCTGATTACTTGTTTACCACTGTTTATTATGTTTTTAGTTTTTTCCAGAGCAATTAAATTTTGTATGTTGGTTGATTACTTGTACACCTCTAGTTACCAATTTCTTTATGCAGTGTTAGAATTTTTCTGGAGCTTTTCTCCACTGGCCTCTAATGACAAGAGGTAGCTTTCTGCCCAGTTGGAGTATCCCAGTAAACAAATGCAATCAATCGATCAATAAATAAATAAATAAATATTCATTTCCCCTTACTTTATGTTCTAAAAACTGCACCATCCTTATTAATCCACTGTCTCCCAACCATATGCCATAGTATAATCTGTCTACTGCAAGCATCTTTTACCACTACATTTCTAGAGAATTCCATCACCTCTTATCTCTCCATATGTATATATAATGCTTGTTATGCATGCTTTTGTCGCCTCTGCTGTTATGCATTAATGCCACACTTATACTTTGAAACTATTCTCTGCTCACCCTTTTTTGAAATTATCTCCTTTCTTCTGCAACTTCTGGGCTGTGGCTAAAATGGATCTTCTTTAGATTAGTCTACTTCCCCTGTGAAAAAATAAACAAAATACTTAAATATCTGGAATACAAAACAGTTTGTTAAAATTTACTTTTACATAATCAGTTTCTGTTTTTTCAGCATCCAGTCCATGAATCAACAAAGTCTAAAGTCTTTACCACACCTTGAATTGACTCCAAAAATTCCATCATCATCTGTCAAATGTCCTCTTTTTGTAATTATCATTTTTGTGAACTGCAAAAAAAACCTTCTTTCCAAATAAAGTTTTGCTTTATAAAGAAAGACAATTGGTACAGACGGTTAAGACTGGGAGCTGTAGTTCCTATGGTACAGGGTTTGATTACCTCGGCCCAAATTTGCCTACTGTGTGACCTTGAGCAAGTCACTTAACCAGACATTGTTGCCCCTCAAAAGGGATTGTGTTGTCCAGCGGGCCTACCTGGTTAATAAATGGGCATTATGCAGGACTAACAAGTACTTATAGAGTTGCATTTAGTTACTGGCCTGCACCTCACTGTGACAACTGTACCTCTTTTCAGTACTGACTCAGGAGTTTTGCATACCGTGTGTAAGTTATACCTCTGACAGAAAGGCTGTATAGTCATTTCCCATCAACCATCAGTGTTCAGTCTTCTTTATTATTCTGAATTTGTAAATAAGCTATCTGAGAGGCATCAGCATGGAATTATCTGATGGATACAAAGATCTGTTCATTGACTGTGTACCTCGTTACAGCAAAACTTTTCAAATAAAACTCCATCTGTGTTCTATTTTTTTTTTTCAAAACTGTTAACTGAAAAGTATAGCTTGTGAAATCAAATCAGAACCTGCTTGCTCAAACATTATTAGTTTAACTATAAGGCTGTAAACATACCTCTCAAGTGTACCTCATTACGAGGAACGTACCTCATTTGGGGTCTTAAAAAGGTCATGTTCCTCAAAGTTCCTCAATGTTCCACATTGAAAGTCTCTGTCACACATTCAGTGTTAGGAATTTTTTAAAGTGAAATCCATGGTAAATAGAAATGAATCATATTAATTAATTAAAATATCTTCTTTACAAGTAAAACCAGTGTATTTTAACCATCCTATGGCCTTCCTAGTTGAAGTAGTTAGCAAGCCATTAGTATGTGTTCCACATTTTGCCCATTTGTTCCACATTATGAGGGATAGTGTTCCTCATTTTGGAGATGGAAGGTTGAGAGCTATGGCTGTAAATATGACTGTGATTAAATTAATTTGTATTGCTCATGACCCTCTGTGTATACAACAGACCTTTTTGAAAGCTTACTGTGTCTGGCCTTCAGAACCTATGGTAAGTCTGTGTAAAGCAAGCACCAAGTTTTCTTTGAATAAATGCTTCCAAGTGTTAGTTTACATTGATCTGTATCAATCTTCATGTTCTTTTGAGCATGAACACCCATTTTACTGAAATGTTATCTAAGAACTGTATAAACATTTTTTGTAACCTTTGAATGTTTCTGTCAGTTTCTTGGCCCCAGCTTTCCTCATTTGCATACACACAAGGGTTTGTCACTATCCCCCTCACAATGCTTTTGGTTTAGATCCTGCCCTACAGTAACTTTGTACTCTGAACTGGCCTATGCTGACTTCCTTATGGAATGTAGCTACCTTGCGGGACATACATGGGTTAAGGAATGCGCAGCATTTTGGCTAGAAAATGGCCTTTCCTTGAGGTCATAATAACACAGATGAAAAAAAAAACTTGGAAGGTGAAAAATCAGGAACTGTAAATGCAAATGTGTTTTGTAACTATGCACTAAGTATCTAGAAGGTGTAGTCAAAACCAGATATACCTAATTCCTCATAATTCAAATAATGCATTTCTAAACAATTGCTGTGTTGACTTTGGGCAATGTAACTTTGTTCCTTTTAAGAAATAGCTCTACAGCACTTGACAGACAGAACTGCACTTTGTTTCTGTTGTTGACATAGAAGCTGATGAAAACAATGCAACCACTGAGATTTAATTAGAAAGGACTCTCTTATAGGGACAAAGGAATGCCAGTGGCCCTATTCCAACACTTTACTTCATGGGCGGTGAAGCTGTTTGTTACTATTTTATGTTATTTCTGCTGTGTTTCCAATTATATACTTCAAGTAATATTGGCAGGGGTTTGAAATCTTGCATGCAAAAGGCATAAAAGATAGTAGTGGTGTGGGTGTTGTGTCAACAAACTTACTAGTAACCAGTGGGATACCAAGGTGAATGTGTTGTTTCAGCAGACTTATTTGTGACCAGTATAATGCTATAAATGAGTGTATTGAATCATCAGGTAACCATATGGATGCTGTGGTGAAGGTAGTGTATCAACAGCATTACCCATAGTCAGTGGAGAGTCATGGTGTGGTGATCTGCCAGGAGACTTACTGGTAACCAGTGGGTTGCCACAAGAGTCCATTTTAGGACACGTTTATGGCTGATGAAACCTCCCCAAGGTGCTGAGCCACACCATTTTTTTAACATGTACCACCTCTAAAGCAGGCATGCCAGTGGAAATGTGGATGTGAAGTTATGACAGGACCTGAACAGATATGATACGAAAGTCTAATGAGATGGATGGCTAGACTTAATTCAGAATGTTAACATAACTACCTTTTGAAAAATAAGTAATAATAATAAAAATAATAGCAATAATAAAAAACTTCCGTATATTCCACTGAAATTTTGGTCTAAGTAATAAAATGTGAATTTCATTGAAAACATACTACAGTGAATTAAAATACATGTTAGATGTTTTCATACATTTCGTATGTATTTTTCTATTTAATAAGTGCCTTTTTAACATTTTCAGTAGCTGTGATTGCCCTTAATCATGACGTTAAAGTGACACAAGGTTACAACCATTGTGCCGACAGATTACCCACCATATGTTTCTGCATAGTATTTATGTCTGGAATGTTTGTAAATTACTTGTTCCTAAAATTCACCACCTTATTCCACATTGCCTCATTCATATGTACCTGCACTTTTGACTCTGGACTGGCAAACTCAAATGGCGTGCAGCATCTGTGCAAATAGTGACAGAAATCAAAGTACTGATGAACATTTCACATGGTAGTAGTCACACAGTTTTGCTTTACAAAAGGAAAGAAAAGGTAATAATATAATTAGCATTTCATTGTAGTGACTTTTATCAATGCATGCTTCACTGAAAAACTTGTTGCAATGCTGCATTTTGTCAGAAACAACTAAATAGGATCGGAGGATTCATACCTTTTATCTACCTTGCTAGTAAACGACACTGATATCAGGTTTGTTGATATCGGCTGACAGTGAGATGAGGGAATTTGTCTTTTTCCCCCACTGTTTTGCTAAAGTAAGTTAGAAAATTTATAGTTGTGGGGGTGTGGTGTGGCTTACCATCCTGCGGAAACACTTGTTCCTGCTTTTTTATTCTTTAACAACATTGTTTTATGGTTTATGTCCGACATACTGAATCTTGACATAATGTAACATAATGACCGGATATGTATTCAGATACAATCACACAGATGTAAGCATATTTTCCAGGGGCACGAGCTAGACACCCACGATGAGTATTTACACGTTATAAGGGTCCTAGTTCATTTGCCTGAAATCCAGACACTTACCTGAACACTCGACTGAAAAACTTCCCTACAATGAATAGGCCATAAAAAACGTGTTTACCCCCCATGTGTGTGTCGGGAGCTTTTCCCCACCTCTCCTTATTTATAAATACTAACTCCATGGACACACAGCCTGGAAGACAAAACAAACAGTTCACACACATCTGTACTGGAGTACAAGCACTAACATGTATACATCCGAGGGTACAACATCACACCGCCATTGCAATTTACATATACTCTGCTAGACTGCTATTCAAATTTGTTTTCAGGCAAGTGGATTTGAGCATTTGGGTTTCAAGTAAATGAGCAGTGAGGCAAATTAAGTTGAACCATATTGAGAAGAGCACCACAGCTTTCATTAGTAAAAACTTGCATACAGAAAGCAGCCTTTTCATTTCAGCAGGAGGGAAATACATGGATTTCATGTGTGGTTACTTGCAAGATGGTGAATCACTGCTGTATCTTACTTGTTTTAAGCTAGACAAGCAAATCTCAGCATAAACAGGGAAACAGGGTTTGAACCACAGTCACTGTAACAGTTGTCCTGTGCTATGTGTTTGTAACATGGTTATCTGTTAGCCATATGGAATATTCCAAAGCAGACCCTTTACAGCAATAACTAGGGCTCCAAAGTGACGGTAAATGTAATGCAGTACCTGATAGGAGGGATTCCATCCTCTGCAACTTTCAAGACCAGGGTCCAATAATAAAGACTTTGCTTGGCTGCATTTTTTCCTTCCTCTATCCCATAATTCTCCACACAGCTCTCCCTCATCCATTTAAAATGCTCATACAATCTTCTGATGGTTCAAATCTGCCCTTTCTCTTTCTAAAATTATTTTTATAAATTGCAATGCATTTTTTTTTATTCACATACCAGTATCATTTTCAGTTTCTGGTTATTGTTTACTGTTTGTCGTGACTTTTCTGTTAAAAAGCCCCAAACCTCTCTGAATTGCTGACCATAACCCAAACTGCTTTTTCAGCTACCGAAAATTGGATGCGCCAAAATCACCTCTCTCTCATTGCAAATAAATCAAAAATTCTACTATCCCCCCTCAAAGACTTACTCCTATGATAAAAATGCTTTCAAAGTCCTCAGTCAATCCAACTCACCTACAGAAGTGGTTCCCTCTGCTAAACTACTTGGCATTACAATTGACGAACACCTCAAGTTTGATATCCATATTCAACAAAATATTAAGAAAACCCACCAAAAGCTAGGAATGCTATACAGAAACAATTGTTTTCTCTCCAACTCTACTAGGCATACTCTGGCCACTACTTATCTTCTCCCTTGAGCTCCCCTCCTAACCAACCTGTGCTCCTCTCTCACCTCCAAACTGCTACAATAAAACCTCCAAATTTGCCACCAAATCCAAAAATTCCACCCATCATTGTCGTACCCTACAAACTCTGAATTGGCTAGAACTTCCAAACTACCTAGATTACCTCCAACTCAGACTTGTATTTCACCCTACAAAATGTCCAGCTCTAACAAATATCTTTCCCCCTTACACCCCTAACAGAACTCTCAGATCCGAACATCAAAGCTTAATTGCTATCCACAAGTCCAAATGTCCTGCTGGTCAACTTCTACTCTCCTTCTCACTAGGCAAGAAATGGAATTGCCTCCCTTCCACTCTAAGAACTACACCCAACTCGGAAAACTTCAAAACCCAGCTTTTCAAACACTTGTCTACTAAATGGAGAAGTGCCTGCCATCACCCTACCTAAATATATCTAAGCTTATACCTTCAGGAGCATTTTCCCAGGTTCCTAAGCTCTCTAAAACTCCCAAAGTTATTTTCCTTCGAGTGTATCTAAACTCTCTGCAACCCCTATAGTTACTTAACTGTATAAATGACTCAGCTGTGTAAATATTGTAAATAGTATCTTACTTTTAATATGTCTGTAAAGTGTTTCCACACACACACCTCAAAAGTGTGTATGTCAAGTGTCTCTACCCCTACTACATAAGAGTGTTTGCACAAATTAATCTGAATAATCCTCAAGATCAACCACAACAACCCTTGTTGACTATGCGTGACACTGAATGTACATATCTGTAAACTGTTCTATACAATGTATCCTTTTTACTTTTGCATTTTTTTTAATCTGTACGGTATTGTGTATCTTGGAGCTTTTCTCCCCAGGCCTCCACTGAAAATGGGTCATTTGGGCCCAGTGGACTTCCCCAGTAATCAAACTGGAAATAAATAAATAAAATAAATTGTTTCTATGCAATTATTGACATGATTGTACAGGATTTCTGGGGAAAATTCTGTATAGGCAGCTGTGTTCTCAGGGTTTGGGGGCGAACTTGAAATTTAGACAAGTTATCACTTAGGGAATATTCTAAGGCAAACATCCTACTACTAAGTGTTATGGGTTTAGCTGTGATCACATAACTAATTTTTATTATGAAGGAAATAGCTTTGTGTTCTGAACTTGCCAGAGAGGAAACTATACTGAGGAATACAAGTTCTTCCATGTTTGTAAATACCAGGTCAGGTATATTTGTACCTCCGAGTAGACGTGTATGGCTATCTAGTCTATGGTGGAAATGTCTGGGCCTGAAAGTTTGTGGTGATACAAGTATCCCAGTTTATATCAGGGTAAAGTCACCCATGAGTATGGTATTGGGTTGAATTGTGGGGTCCCCACAGAAAGTCCAAGCAAGCATTATGGGTTTCTTAGGTCATTGCGTGTGACCTACAGCCTGAAAAGGTATAATATGGGACTTTGCCTATGGAAATCTGAACATGGAGAATCTCAAGCATGTCATCCTGTTAAACTAGTCTGGAGGTGAGTTTGTTGTTGATATAGACTGAGACATATGCACCTTTGGGCCCTGCCTGTGCAGTAGCTGGCCTGAATGTGTGGAAGGAGTTGTAGCCCTGCACTACTGAGGTGGTCTCAGTGTTTTTAAAACACGTCTGAGTAACTGCACAGATGTCCACATTCTCCAGGGTGAGCAAAAACTGGAGGAAATGGAATTTCTTGTTCAGTCTCCTGGAACTGAGCAGTAACACTTCTGTTTTCCCTTGGGTTGTTTTTGTATGCTGGAAGGTTTGCCAGTCGGGCATTGCTTAAAAAAGGCATTATGGAGGACAATGTTTTAGCCAGAATTTAAAAGCCTAGAGGGGACAGGTGCAGACCATCTTGGCAAAGCAACGTGGCCTGTTGACCATATCCACTTCTGTTCACAAATATTGTACCCGCTTGGAATGACACCAGAAAGTAAGACAATTATTGAAGTGATTCATCTTTTGTTCATATTGTGGCATCATCCTTGATGAAGGTAGAGTGCTGCTCAATGTTAGGCTTATACCAGCCTGGGAAACAAAGACCGAAAGTGACAATGTCTCCCTTCATATAGTCTAGGGAGGTACATCTTATGCCATTTATTCCCCTATGGACTATGTCTTTCCACAAAAACAGAAACACTCCTAGAACCAATCTGTAACTTACACCAAAAGTTGCAAATGAATCAAATTTAAGCCAGTGTATTCACATTCCTGATTTCCTGCTGGCCTCTTTTAACCATGAGGAGCACTTGTCTCTCGGCTTGCATGTGCATTGAAGGCCAAGATGTTATGCAGAAAAAAACAGGTCTGTAAAAAGAAGGCACAGAACTTTTTCTTTACTTTTCTCCAAAGTTTGTGGGAGAAAATGTCTCCACAATCACTGCTGCCAGATGGTTATTGTACTACATTAAGCTCATCTACATTAATTTAACAAACCTTTACTAGACCTCAATGGACCATTTAAAGCTGACTGTACAGAACTGTAGCTAGTGTTCATTAGAAATGCAGCCACTCGTTATATTTCTGCAGCAGCCACATGGTCTTTGTTTAAAACATCTGAAAAGTATTTTATAACTGATCTTCTCCTCAGATCTGCTTTTGGGCTAGCATTATCAAATGTATATTCTCTTAGAGTTCCAACAGTAGTAGGAGATCAGGACTTTGTTGGGTGAGTTACAGATAAATGATCAACTTCAGGCAGACTTGGACTTGATGTTACATCTGTAGGTGTGTCTATCCTATTAAATTACTCCCCTCACCTTTACCTGTCTTGGTCAAGATGGTCTTGTGTTGTATATATATATTATTTATTTGACATTTGTTTACCGGGATATTCTGACTGAGCTTGCACCCTTTTTCAGCAGAAGCCCAGGGAGAAAAGCTCCACAGTACAGATTATACAAATAAAAAATTCAGCTGTGTAATTTATGCAAGAACAAAGACTTATTGTACAAGGTATGCAAGTAAAAAATTAACATGAGTAAAGTAAAATATAATAGACAATAATAAATAGTACTGTATATAAAAAAAAGGTTAAATAGGTGACCAATTGCAGCGCAAGTGAGAGATCTCAGAAAGTGAGGCATTAAAATGAGTGGTAGGCATTGGGGTGGTAGATAGGATCAAAGTGGCAAAAATACAGAAGAATTGTTATTGGTGGTTTAGTAGGAGAATCAAAGCAGTAAGTTTGAGAAGTTACAATGTGAGGTGAAATTAGAGAGAGAAAGGTAGATGAAAGAAAGAAGCTAAGTGACAGATTACTGAGGCAGGAGTTTGGAGGGGTATAGAGAGCAGTATTAGATTATTGTTGTGATATACAGGAGGTTAGAATAGAAAGCCTAATCACTGGAAAGGAAGATGTACGAGGGAAAGTAATGGAGGGAGAAGAGGAAAGGGAAGCTTTAAAGCTGGAGTTGTCTTAAATTCATGAGTATGGGTAAGATTTCTGAGGGTCATGGGAAGCTTATT
>NC_056733.1:875100939-875125939 GCF_019279795.1 Protopterus annectens
ACAGGACAGCAATCAGGATAACTAGCAGGTTTAGATAAATAGAGGGGAACAAATAAAGAAAGAAAACACTGTGTGTTCACTGGAAAATTGCATATTGCTGATGATAAAGTAAAAAAAAAACAGATTAAATCAAAGTCAGAAACTGCAGACATACTGGTTACTAACATCTACACATTCAGTCCTTGGCACATTCGTTCCTTTACATGAGGCAAACGATGTAAAATAACTGCAATCTGTGTAACATACAGTTGGTTATGGACAAGTACTAGTGATAAAAGAATCATGACTATAGGGGTCTTCTTGGATCCTAACTTCAGATGTGAATGTCAATAAATGGATTTTTCATCACATTCATGGACTAATAATGTGTGAATGTGTGGTACTGAGACTTTATGCTTATATCTTTAGGATATATTTGAAACTGGTCATTTTGGTATCCAGCAAAGAATGACAAAAGAAGAAGGGAACATGCTTTAAATGTTGATTTTGTTGTACTGGGGGGGTTACCCTTTTTTAACCTGACTCTGAATTGTCATTTATGCATATTTGTGCTATTTATTTATTTATATAATTTTCTGATTAGTCTCTTTTCATAATGTTACTGTTATGGTCACTGCTGCTAAAATATCTAGTTTTTTCACAGCTGCATAAGGCAAACTATTCCCCAAGCAATAAAATGGATTTGTTTCCAATAGCCCTTGCCAGCTTCAAAGCTGAACCTACTCTCCAGGCCCTCTCATTTTACAGAGTGATATGATTTCCTAACTTTTGTATATGATTGCATTATCTCTAGCCACTTGTTCCAATGGAAGAAGTTTAGTAGCAACAGAAGTGCCGTGCAGATACGTTACTGTCACTCATGACTTTTATTTGACAAACTTTATTTCCTGTAGCAATGAGTTAAAAATAGCTTTGTGATTCACTCTTGCACAACTAGGCTAAGATTCTTAAGGGAAGTGATCTAGGAATAGCAGAGGCTTTGTTACTCAACATCATAAGTTGGCAGCAATTTGAGTGAATTAAAGAAATATTACTTGAAAGAGAGAATAGTAATTCCCTAGAAATCATTACCAGAGAGAGTAGTGCAGTATAGATTAATGCTGGCTTCACAAGATGCTGGTAAATATGAAAGGAGTGCTATGAAGTGATGGTATTTTGGAGTGTGAAGGAAGCCATCTATGAAATAACTAGTTACTGCACCAGGGTGACTTTGATGAGCCATTAGTTTTGTTTTCTATGCATTTTCATATGTGGTATGTGCATATGCAGTATCCAAGAAGGTACTTCTTGATAGCAAAATCAATTTAACTGTCAGCAAGAAATGTATGCACAGCAGTTGTCTCTGTGAGGCTGAAAGTGAGTTCCAGTTGTGGGATGCATTGTGTAGTAAAGCAGAGAAAGCAGGTATTTCTTTCACCTGATTTTTGACTTGGAGACAAGAGGATGCATACATCTGTGAAAAACCCATTCCCTTTCAACGTTATCCATCCTCAGAAAGGAGGAGACAGGTGGCAAGAATACATGAAAGGCAGGTGAACTTTGTTATCAACATAAGCTGGGAGCTCAAGGCCTAATGAAACAATATAAGAACTTCATGGCTTTAACAGAGGAATGCACTATTTGGGTGCTGGCTTTTACATTCTCTAGTAAGCTACAGATGGGTTAATATTGAATTGGGGGAGTTTTGTCAATACTCCTATCATTAGTGATAGTGTCAAAGGCCTGTATCCATTGCCCTAGTAAGCCTTTTGAAGATTTCAACTAGACTGGACAGCCATGATGTGCCTTTCACAAAGACAGACTGATGTGCAAGTGTTTATTAGTTCAGTTGCAATATGTTTCATAGTCATACAAATACTAATGAGACTAGGAGGCCTATAATTCCCATGGCAGGAGAGAGGCCACTTTTATGTAAGGGCACCCCCACACACCAAGGAGAGACTCACATTAGAGAGTTGATATCCGAATGAAGAGATGAAAAGTCAGCAAGCAAAGGAGTGTAGTAATGCTGACATTGAATTCATCCTCAAGTCTTGGTGAGTACCTTCATGAGGTGGAACCTGTTTTCACAAAATCTCACCAAGGAGACACTGATATATAGACTGTATTTATATAGCATATATCATGGACAGAAGTAGGTCAAAAACTAAAAAAAGATAGCTGGGTGCATAAGACCCAGGATAAAAAAATGTGCCCAATCCTGGTAGGCACACTGGTGCCAGGACTGGAAAAGATGACAGTGTAGAATACTCAAAATACAGAAACATTCCTACAATGGGGCCCGGCCAGGCCTAGGGGGAGGATACCCCCTGTTGTAGATGGAAGTAGCAGTCCACAAAAATCACAAAAACAGATAGGCCACAGAAGAGCCATAAAGATGATAAAGTGGACTTTTTCAGGATTAGAAAGAAATTATGTATTGTTACTATTATGCAAAAAGCCCAGAATTTGCAGACACAAGGTACACAAAACAATTAAGAGGGAAATTAGAGGAAAGAAAAATACGTTCGCAAGAAAAACTGTCAGAAGCTTCAAATGAAAATGTGTGTTCATTTATACAACAGCTTTGTGAGAAACAGTATATAGATTAAGAAACCTCGATCTGTTTGGAAAAAAAAAGCATCCGAGGAAGTGCGAGAATATAAACAACAAGACCAAGAGATGTTTGAAAAGTATAAAAAAGAATATGGGCATGGGAAAGAGAGATTTGATATGGTGCAATATTTATGCAAAGGAGAAAGGCAAATCAATCTAAAGAAGTCAGCCCCAAAGATATTTGAAGAGAAATACAGGCAAAGGCATCTGGATATGGAAAATATCACAATAAAAAAAATATATCACAAAGATGGAACGTAGAAAAGAAGATTAGTAAAGCAGAAGTTAAAAAAAAACAGAAGTTGAAGTTATGGGGTGCCTGTGAAGTGAAGGATTTGATGTAGAAGGTCTAACACAGGTTACATCACAACAAGATGGAGTCATCCCCAAAGCATGGAGAAACAGGAATATCAGGAAACATCTGAAGAAAAAATATGGACATGGGAAAGAAAAAGAGATTTAATATGGTGTAATATTTATGTAAAGGAGAAAGCAAAACTAACCAATAAAAAAAGAGTAGCACCAAAGATATCTGAAGAGAAATACAGGCAAAGGAATCCGGACATGGAAAACATTACAATACAAAAAATTAAGAAGACAAAGAGGAAAAGTAGAAAAGGAGATCAGTAATGGAGAAGTAAAAGAAATAGAAACTGAGGTTATGGGGTACCTGCGAGGTGAAGGATTCAGTGTACAAAATCTAACTCAGAAAACACCACAGCAGGATAGAGCAATGGATATCCAAATTAAGGGGAAACCAGTGGAACAGGAAGCAACTGGTCTGGTGCCATATGATGATAATATGGAGCCTTCCACAGGAAACCAGTATAAATGTCTACTTGAACCTAGACAGCAAGGGAAGGAACAAGAAACTGGAAACTCTGATGCAGTAAATGTTAAGGAGTGATAGGCCAGTGAGTTCCCATATGATAGAGCAACGGACGGCACTGGATGAAATTGATGAGAATGTGTCACAGGAAGATGCTATAGAACCTTCTATAGAATGTCCGCAGAAATTGAAAAACAAGGGATGTGCCTTCAGTTTGGAAGAAAATGAGCTACTTACCCTTCTAGAACACTGCTCTACTGATAGTTTTTCGCTCCTCTTCTGCTCCACTGGGCTCTACCCGCTCCGTTCACCCTACGGGCTCACTCCGCTCCCCTACCCTGCCCCCAATTTCCACCCGCCCCCAGCACATCTACCTATATACCTCCATACACCACACCCACTGCTAGTCTATTCCAATCAGCAACATACATCTAGACACGCACCCCTTTTTTCCCGCCAAAACTAGCCCTCTTACAAACCCCTATCATCTCCTTTCCTGGCCTAAACACTCCTCTTCCACACCCACACCACACCACACCCCCCACATATAGTACTACTCTCCACTACTTAATACTACATAGGAAATTCACCTGTTGCTCTATAATTAGTGTCCTCTATATACCATCCAACTCTACTCACAACTATTATTCTGTCTTTTTCCTCCAATTATGCTTGTAAAACTCTGTCTCATCTCCCTTTCTCTTTTCTCTCTCCTCTTTTCACTCCATTACATCCATCTCTCCCAACCCACTTTTTCCCTACACTTCCAACACTTCCACATAACTAAATATCAGAACTTACCTCTCCCTCAATCATACTCTATTATTTCCCCTTATCTTTATCCCTCCAACTATCTCCTCTTATTCCAATACAAACTCTTCTCCTACCATACACTTCCCATCTTTATAGCTACTAGCAAATCCCTCCAATCTACAACAGAAGCCAATATCTTTACCTTACTATCTGCCCACATACACTGTTTGATACTATATCATATTAGTACTCTCTTGTCTGGTGATATCCACCCAAACCCAGGCCCCTCCTCTACAACAACTACAAATAAATCCTTACTTTTTACTGCATTCAATTCCCAAAGTATAGTAAATAAAGTCCCAATCCTCCATGCTTGGCTCATACACAATAAACCTGACATCCTGTCTATATCTGAAACCTGGTTAAAACCACATATAAAAGACTCTGAAATTATTCCCCCAAACTACTCCATCATCAGGAAAGACAGACCTCTCAAAAAAGGTGGTGGGGTGGCCCTCATATATTCATCCTCCCTAGCAGTCACTCCCTACAATAAACCTACTCCACACTTTAACAATGCTGAACTTCTCCTTACTCTACTAGAAATCAATAACCACAAACACATTTGTCTAGCTTCCATTTATATACCCCCAGGGGATAATATCTCCACACTTGAACATATCCTCTCTTGGATGTCTAGTAACATTACCAATGAAACCATAATCAGGGGAGATGTAAACATCAACTGGGCCTGCATTCAATCTCCAAAAAATCCTCAAATATTAACCTATACAATTTCTCTCAACTAATCAATTCAGTAACTCGCCCTGCTAAAAACCTCTCCACTGGAAGTATACTGGATTGGATCCTTGTCTCCCACCCTCACTATTTCTCCAACAGTGGCACCCTTCCAGACTCCCTTAGTGATCACACACCCACTTTCACCAACCGACTTCCCACTGTCCTTCAACAAACCCACAACTATATAACTATCCGTGACCAAAAACATTTCAACCCAACTACCTTTGTAAACTCCTTACAAGCAGTTAATTGGAACTGCCTAAAAACCCTTCCACTAGACATAGCAGTGTCACACTTTAATACAACTTTCCTGACATTACTTGACTCTCAAGCTCCCCTAAGGACAAAGAGAATAAAGACAAAATCAGCCCCTTGGCTCTCTACACACACTCTTGCTACCATGAGACATAGGGATAAAGTCTGGGCACGCTACCAGAAACTCAAAACAAGTCTGCTCCTTAATGAATATAAAATGCTTCGAAATAAAGCAAAGAAACTCACCACCTCCGATCGAAGAAACTATTTTTCTTCATTCCAAAACCAAAATAAAAATAACCCTCAGAAATTCTGGAAAGGGATCTCCAGTCTCCTTCATCCTAGTACACCAGATACTCCCACCCCTGACTCAAATGCCTCTGAACTAGATCTGGCCACCCAATTTAACTCATTTTTTATTGATTCAATTGCAAAACTCACCTCTTCATTCTCCAGCCCCACTATGCCGTCTAACACCCCCCTACCCCTTCCGCCTCAAACCCTATCCTTCATCACTTCTACTTCCTGTTCCCCATCTTCTAACTCCTCTACCACTTCCACTACCGAACGTGTACTCCAAACACCTCTACCCTCCAACTCTCCCTCCCCCAACTCCACTTTCCTCTCATTCAATCCCATGTCTACATCCTCTATAAAGAAACTGCTTCTAAAATTGAAACCATGTACCAACGCCCCTGACAATATACCTTCCTACTTTCTTAGTGTAGCTGCTGAAACACTTGCATATCCCATCAGCATCCTAATTAACCGCTCCCTAAAAGAATGCACAGTTCCCCAAATATGGAAACAAGCATATATTATTCCTCTCCACAAAGGGGGCAACAATAACAACATCAACAACTTTCGTCCCATAGCCATCCTGTCCCCCATTTCGAAAATCCTAGAAAAATGTGTCCATCTTCAACTCCTCCCTCATCTCCTAGAAAATCACCTTATAACTCCTACACAGCATGGCTTTAGACCTAACCACAGCACAATGACAGCCCTCCTCTCCTTCCTTGAAACAGTAAATAGAGCTCGTGATTCTGGCCTAATTGTCTCTACCTTATTACTAGACCTCTCCAAAGCCTTCGATACCATCTCACATAGCCTGCTCATAACTAAACTCTCAGAACTTAACCTCTCCTCCTCTTCCTTGCAATGGTTCTCTAGTTACCTATCCAACCGGAAGCAAGCAGTAAGATGGAAAAAAACTACCTCCTCATTCCTTAGTACCCCCACAGGTGTTCCACAAGGCTCCATTCTAGGTCCTGTTCTCTTCAACATATTTATAAATGACTTCCATAAATCAATCCCATTCTCTAACATCATCCAATATGCTGATGATTCAACTATCATCTGCTCAGCCACCTCTATCTCTACACTTCAAAAACTAACTCAAGATGCCTTTTCTACAACAGAGCAATGGATGTTACAAAACCACCTAGCTCTTAACGCCTCCAAGACAAAGCTAATGATTTTTACTCCTTCTAAAGCTACTCATCTCAATCTGAACACTTTTTCAATCACTAGCCAAAATAACTCTCCCCTAGAATTGGTGACAGAGACCAAGCTACTTGGGGTACAAATAGACAACCAACTTAAATTTACCTCTCATCTACAAAAAAATATCAAAAGAACTCACCAAAAACTTGGTATGCTTTATAGACAAAAGCGTACCTTACCTCTGCTACTAAAATAACACTCGCTTCATCCTTCCTTATCCCCTCCCTTCTCTATGGTGCCCCACTCCTAACTAATCTGCAATCCTCCCTCAAAAAACAACTTTCCTCTTGTTACAACAAAATTGCAAAATTTGCCACCAGCCACAAGTCTTCCACCCACCACTGTTTCTCCCTCCAGAAACTAAAATGGCTAGAACTTCCCAATCAACTCACTTACACTCAGCTAACTCTAGCCCACAAACTTATTCTCAACCCCTCCCTCTGTCCTTCCCTTTCTTCCGCATTTGATATGCATCTTCCCAATAGAGTATTGAGATCAAACAATCAAAACCTACTGAAAGTCCATAAACCTACATATCCCCCAGGCAAAAACCTTCTACCTTTCAACCTAGCTCACATCTGGAACTCCCTTCCTTCACTCATCCGCACCACCTCTAATCACTCTGCTTTCAAAAAATCTCTCTATACACACCTAGCATCTCAGTGGGAATGCTCCTGCTCCCACCCTACATAACCTACTCTTCTCCTTCTCTCATCCGCCAGTGCTCTGCCTCATCTTAATCTACCCAGATTCTACAGAAGTTATTGATAAGCCCCTAGGTTCTCTTCTTCCTCCACTTCATCATGTCACTGAACCTCCTCTTCCTTTCCAGTAACTAATTTTTCCTAACTACTCTGTATTAAATGGATATTTCTGAGCTAATAAATATTATTATTATGTACTTTCTGCACATTGTATTTAGCTGTTACATTTTTTTCTTTCTTTCTTTTTTACCTATTGTTAAACTTGAAATGTTTGTGTGAATATATGTTTGTAAGAATGTAAAATGTATTTTTGGAGCTTTTCTCCCCAGGACTCCATTGAAAACGGGTTCCTTGTGGCCCAATGGACTATCCTGGTAAACCAACTGCAATAAATAAATAAATAAATAAATAACTGCTTGATTTAATAGACATGGATGGATAAATTAAGATCAATGAGAGAAATAGACTCCAGAAGGTCAATAAAACACAAAAAATCAGAAGTCTGATAAAACAAATGAACACAGTAATTAGGCCTGCCCATAGAGATTCATGCAATATAACAGAAATAAACAGGATATATTACTGTGCTGCTAAATTAATAACTGATAAAGTTCTACCACAAGAACACAGGGTATTGAGGGAAAGGAAAGGGAGAAATCAAATACCATCATGGAAATATCGAATAGAGAAAATTATAAAGCAATTAAGACAAGAAGTGTCAGTGTTAGAAAAGTATAGTAGAAGGAACAGATCAGCAAAAATACTAAGAAAGACAGATGTGATTAAAGCAATGCACAGTATTAGAATAGACCAGGATCAATCATGCAGTATCGCAAATAAACTAAAATGTCAGCACAGGTGGAAAAACTTAGAAGATACAAAGATAAATATAAAGGAAAACTGCAAAATAAGCAATTTATTGATACCCAAAAAGGTTTTATAGAGAACTGGGAAATAAGGTAAAAGGAATTGAAAGACTGCCAAAAAAAGTAGTAGTAGATACATCTTGGAGAAATATCTATGAATATCCTGTGGAACATAACAAAGATGCTAAATGGATAGAAGAAGTAAAAGAAAGAATAAGAAGTTTAAAGGTACAGGATATGAAATGGGATGAGGTAACAGCTAGAGAGATTAAAGCAAAATTAAGAAAAGCCACTAATTGGAAAGCCTCAGGCCCAGATGCAGTACCTAACTTCTGGTTAAAAGTATTAACATCTTTGCATGAAGATTTAGACATGAGTAAGAACTATTTATATGCACACCCACAGACACCAACCTGGCTAGCAACAGGAAAAACAATGTTCCTCCTTAAGAGTAAACCTGCAAGCTATGCTAAAAATTCTAGACTAATAACTTGCCTTCCAACAACATATAAACTATACACAGGAATTGATGCCGACAGAGTTTATAGTCATTTAGAAGAAAACTCAATTATGGCAGTTGAACAAAAGGGCAATAAAAGAAAGTCATATGGAACAAAGTATCATTTGTTGTTAAATAAAGAGTCATAGTGGAGAACTGTAAAAAGGGGGAGAATCTTAAGTATGGTGTGGATTGACTACAAAAAAGCATTTGATAGCACCCCTCATTCGTGGATAAAAGAGTGCTTAAAAATGTATAAGATACATCTCTCACTGATCAACTACATTACCGTGACCATGAAACAGTGGCAGAGCACTTTACAATTAAGCCATGATAAAGGACAAATTGTCATCCCACAGATAAAAATTCAAAGGGGGGTATTCCAGGGTGACTCTCTGTCACCGTTACTATTCTGCCTTGCCTTTAACCCATTAATATGTTTACTCAGCAGCTTAGGCTATGGCTATAATCTGGGTCCTAGAAAACAACAAAGTGTAGACTTCTCATCTTCTCTTTATCGATGTTTTAAAACCGTATAGCTCATCAGATGAGGAACTTAAAGCACAACTGCAAGTTGTCAAAACTTCAGATGATATAAAAATGCCATTTGGTCTTGATAAATGTGCGAAAGCACCCTTTAAAGCAGGAAAATTGCAACGACAGGAAAACATCAGTTTAGGACAAGAATCTGATATAAAAGAACTTGAGCAAGAAGGAGTGTATAAATATTTGGGAATTGATGATGGATCAAAAATAAAACACTAACAAATGTGAATAAAACTTAGTAAGGAATACTTCAGAAGACTTAAATTAATCCTGAAAACAGCACTGACATCTAGGAACAAAATCCAAGCTATAAACCAATTTGCTCTTCATGTCCTAACTTACAGTTTTGGCATAACTGACTGGCTTCAAAACGTGTTGGATAGATTAGACAGGAAAACAAGAAAGATGCTTCATGCTCACCAAATGATTTATAAAAATCAGTGCATACCAAGATTTTATATTACCCATTAGGAAGGAGGGGTGGGCTTCCTTGAAATTGATTATATGTATAGACCTGCAGTCGTGGGAATCCACACATATCTGTTGACCTCACAAGATCCAAATACAGGGAAAGTTTTGAAACATGAAGAGAATAAATCTAAGATGACTTCTCTGCTTAATCTAGCAGAGGCTTATCGGTGTCAAGCAGTAATGGATAATAATACTAATTTCATGAACTTTAATCGTACATTCCTGTCATGGTGTTAGAAACCCAAAAGACTTGGGAAAATTAAAAAGAGTTGATACTTTTAGGGGTAATACAACTTACTAAAAATGTAAGTTATCTAAATAAATAGTAAATAACTGACTACTACATAATATGCATATATACATATACTGATCTATGTATATGGAATTTCATGAACTACTCAACACAACTGTCAAATGTAAAAACATTGTCCTCATAAGGTTGAAAACACAAATGTTGAAGCTCTATTACACATGTGCTGAGAAACAATCTCTGCACATGCAAAACTGTAAAAGAAACAAACATAAAAAAAAATTTTTGCAGAGGGCAAGACCCCCTTCACCTCCATGTAGGGGGATGCATGCCACTACACCCCCATGCTATACTAAATCTGAGATCCCATGAAATCAGGAAAAGGTCACATTCCCCAACCCCAAGAAGTGTGTGATCTCACACACCTATCAACTATTTGCTTAGTCAACCAAGTGTGGTTGACTAAACAGATCCCAACCTAAACCACTTTCTAACAATAACAGTGAACCCATACATACATATATGAGGGTCTACTTTAAAATGTCAACTTACCGGAATGTTGACTTTCAAATCATCAAAATGACAGCTCTGAAACTTCAGAAAACCAAACTCCCAGAACATAGCAGTTTCACTGTAGGACACTAACCTCTTGGCCACCAATGACTACAATACGAATGGAAGCAAACTAAACCCACCAATGTGGAGGGCTTCACCCATACACCCCCCCATGTGGAGGGATTCACTCCCCACATCCCCTAACTAAACATACCAACTCCAACATTGCACTATGGTGGAGAACAGGGCAAAGCTCACCATGGTGGTCTAGTGGTTAGTTTCCTGGAGTGAAATTGCGATGTTCCGGGAGTTTGGCTTTCTGAAGTTTTAATATTGTCATCTTGATTTGAAAGTCAATGCTCAGGTAAGTTGACATTTTAAAGTAGAACTATAGATATATATATATATATATATATATATATATATATATATATATATATATATATATATATATATATATATATATATATATGGTTCTCCTTCACAAAGTCAAAAGGCCACAATCTCGAAATGCATATGGTCGAGACCATATGCTCGAAATTGTAGAAGCTCGACTGTGTGAATGGGGAACAGTATACAGCCTAGAATGTGAGTTTCCCTTTCTTCACTGTAGTGTGATCTTGGAGTTGGAATAAATAAGTAGAGGGGTGTGGGGGGCTTGCCCCCCTGCAAAAACACTTTTTTTGTGTTACGTTTTTGTTTTTTTTTGTTCCTTTTCATGAAGTCGAGCTTCCGAAATTCAAGCATATGGCATCGGCCATATGCATTTCGAGTTTTGGAACGTTCGACTTTGTGAGGGAGAACCATATATGCATATATATATATATATATATATATATATATATATATATATATATATATATATACACACATGGGTTCCATACACTAGATCAAATTTTCACTAATTCAAAATAGTGCATGGAATGCTCACTGCAGCGAAAGTGCACTTAATCGAAAGTGCACTTACGCGAAGTTCATTACAATGAACGGGTGTTGTACTGAACTTCCATGCAGTACTCACGGACCTTAGGGTTAGGGCATGGGTCATAGTAAGGGGATAGCCTGTAGGGCTATCCCCTTACCATGACCTGTGCCCTAACCCTAAGGTCTTTGATGACTGCAGCGCAGTGAAGGACATAGCAATGTCCTCCACTATGGTGCGATAGTTACAAACCTTAGGGTTAGGGCATGGGTTGGATAAGGGGATAGCTTTACTAACTATCCCCTTACCCTAACCTGTGCCCTAACCCTAAGGTCTGTGACTATCGCACCATAGTGGAGGACATAGATTGTTTTTTATGTCCTCCACTGTGCTGCAGTGTTTTCGGTGAAGTGCACTTATGCAAAAGTTCACTTTCGTTAAAGTAAACTTTCGCAGAAATGAGGCTTACTATTACAAGTTCAAAGTAGTGAACTTTCATTCTTGTAATAGGAATCTGTGTATATATATACATATATATATATATATATATATATATATATATATATATATGGGCGGCGCAGTGGTGCAGCGGTTAACGTTGTCGCCTCACAGCAAGAGGTTCACTGGTTTGATTCTCGGCTGGGGTGCCTTCTGTGTGGAGTTTACATGTTCTCCCTGTGTTCGTGTGGGTTTCCTCCCACATTCCAAAGACATGCATCTGGAGCATTTCTCCCCAGGCCTCTGCTGAAAACAGGCTCTGTGGAACCTAGTCGGACTTTCCCGGTCAACAAATGATAAATAAAAAATAAAAATAAATATATGTGTGTGTGTGTGTGTGTGTGTGTGTGTGTATATATATATATATATATATATATATATATATATGTGTGTGTGTGTGTGTGTATATACGCACACACACACACACACACACGTATGTTTATATATATATATATATATATATATATATATATATATATATATATATATATATATGTATACACACACACACACACACACACACTCACACACATATGTTTATATATATATACACACACATGCACACACACACACACACACACACACACACACACACACACACACACACACACACACATATGTTTATATATATATATATACACACACACACACACATACATGTATGCAGGTATAAATATATATAGACTATGAAATGGAGAGCTAGTCCATGAATGAGAAATGTGCTGCTGCCATAACATTGCTTAGTCATGTTGAATTTATAGTACCACTTAGCATTCTTAATTGTCAGTCATTAACAATGTGGAAGAAGAGCCCTGCATGCTCTCTGTGAAGAGAGACAGGAAACATATAAAACCAAGCCATGCAGAATTAACTCTCCATCCAGTCTGTCTGTCTACCAAATGAGCACAGAATACAACTACTGACTCACTAAGTAAGGGATTTACCCTAACCAACGAATGACAAATGGACAGAGTCATTTACTTAGAGGTTTATGAAATCCTCAAGTTGCTTGTTTGTTTAACAGTTGAGTGATGAATTACCAAAATTCAGCACTAAAATGTCAGTTCAAAATACCTAGAATCTGTTATGCATACATTTCTATAAATTTCCCCAATACAGAAAGTCTTGTTTAAGGAATGACATGTTTCTGCTCATATAAACTTAGCCCTATCATTCTGATGCAGCTAAGTGTTGTTCATCCTTTTGTTAGACATGGCAGCTCAGTCTCCAGTATACATAATAATATTCCAGAGTCTTCTAACACTTCCATAAAGGAAAGGCACTGCAGTCCAACCTCAAGTCATTCAACCTGTGTGCATGCATGATATTTCCTACTATGCTGATAAGCCATGTCTGTCTCATCAGGTCTTGTAGACCATCTGGAAGGCTAGAAAGCCAGTTACATGAAAAATGTAAAATGCCAAAAAAAATGTTCTGTATTTCATTCCATTCTCGCTAACTCAATGAAGTATATATGACTATCATGCCATCTTGCACATTTACGGGCACCCAGCTGGTTGTGAGAATGCCTTTGACAGTTCCAAGACCCATAGCAGCACTCTTCCACAGTCTGGGAAATGAACCAAACTAAGTAATGACTTTAGATACATTTCAACACGTAAACATGTAACATCTTTCCTTTCTCTTTGGAAAACTTTGATTTGGGTAGGTAAACATCAGCCCAGTGAATAATAATTCACATGTTTTGCTCTTCTTATTCCTATACTTTTTACAGGTACTCTGTTCGCTCCTGGTCTGAACCTAAAAAATCCCTTATTCGGATTGGTGCCCTATCCTTTTAATAAATTATCCTGTTAATAAATGTACAAACCACTGTATGAGTCTTTCTTGCAGCTTTTACTGAATGCTTTGTCTTTGTAACTTTTTTTTCCATTTGATTGGATGTTATTTGTTATATTTTGCAGGCACCTTAATATTTATGGATATCAGCTGGGTTTAAAGCTCTGTAGTCCTAAAGCATAGCCAAATAATCCACTTATGCTGTACTGAAGAAGTCCAAAAAAGTCTGAAGGATGGCGTGTCCACAGCTAGTGAGGTTTGTCTTTATTGGCCTGAGTGTACCCACAAATACTTAAAAAGAAAAGTCATGGGCATTCAGAAGCCATGTAGCTGAAATACTATGTCCTTCAGGGATCATTTGCATATATCCCATGGGTCTCCACTACAGAAAGTTTAAGGTGTTACACAGTGAAGATTCTAGCTTGGTTAAATCTTTCTTGCAGGGTGTTTCTGCCTCTACCTCAATCATTTCCATCTAAGTTTCAGTGTTTTACCCGCATCAAGAATAAAGAACAGAAAGACTAATGCGTATTTTAGATAATGCATGCTGACACTGTACCCACAGGAAGAATAAAGAACAGAAAGACTAATGCGTATTTTAGATAATGCACGCTGATATTGTATAGTAACAAGGTGAAGGATCTCAAAATGATTGAATACTTAATCTCCTTTAGTAAGGGGAAACAAGGAATTCCAGTGGCAAAAAACAATTATTTAAGCATCTATTTCTTTATATTGTCTTCTGTTATGATATAGTGATATTTTTAACAGAGACCATCTAAGGTTATTACATCAGAATAGTTGTTGCTTCTGCTGACCTTTTCCATAGTGTCACAACAAAGGACATCTGTGAAGCTGCCATGTGAATTTCTGTGTTCACCAGTCATTACCAGTTGAATGGTTTGTCTAGAGGATAATAACTAAGAAACATAAAGCCTACATTTTATTGCCCCATAATTAACTACCATCTTACTCCTTGTTGAGGGTGACACACTCTTTAGCATTCTGGCCATCTGATATAATGTTACATATGTTCCCTTTGAAGAAATATAGTACCTGTGGTAGGGTTCACATACACATTGTCCCCTGCAGTGTTCTTGCTTTCTGCCTTACTCTGAGTAATGTATGTAAAAGTTAATAAGCTGCTTTCCATAACTATGGGTACAGGGTTTGATTCCTTCCACTGCCATTTGCCTAATGTTTGGTTCTGGGTAAGTCATTTAACCAGACAGTGATCCCAACTCTCCCATAAAAAGGAATACTTGTGTCCAGTTGGCTTACCTAGTTTTAACAAATGTATAAAAAATATATCAGACATGGGTAAAATGAGAGCTCATGTATTATAGTGCTGTAAAACTCTGTCACTTTCAAAGATCGACTGCCATGGTACCCTCACACAGCCATACTGACTGTGTAACAAAATCTGGACTGTATTGTTAGTAAATGTTTCCATCACTTTAATTTCATTTTTGTCTATTTATACTTTGTTAACCAAGAATAGACAAATGGGTCTAACAATAGGTTCTTTTTCATTGGTGGAAAAACTCAGAAATATAAACGTTATACTGATGTGTAGACTCAAATAATCACAAACAAGTTTTTTGTGGTTATGAATTCAACATGAACAGTTTTGAAAATAAAGGCATTTGTACAACTCAATCAACAGCTTTTTTAAAACATAGTGGTAGAAATGCAATGAACTGATATATGTAATTCTGTACAAAATGCAAATCAGTTTCATTCATTCAGTAGAAAACTAAAGCAATGAACTACATAGTGATTTATTATTAGAATAATGTAGAAAAATGATCAAATGATAGCAGGTTAATAACTTATAGGATTAGGAGGTTAAAAACCGATATGGGAGTGATATAGAGATCAGCAGATCAGATTGCAAGAAATTACTATTCCAGTTTGTTCATTAGATTGTGTAACCAGAGAGGTAGGAGGTTCAAATCTCACAGGGGTGAATGTATGTGTGGCTACAATATCAGGTACATGTAAATGTTTCATCCTCCAAGCCCCTGCATATAGTTATCAAGGGTACCAGAACTTGTCAGAGATTTAGGATGCACAGCTAGGCTTAGAAAGGCCCTAGTGGTTGTTAGCTTAGTGCACATATGAACCTACGTATGAGTTCTGTACATTCTAGAATAACTGTACTGATGGCTGACCCTGTCTGATCTTCACTGTTAGCTGAAAGTCTTGTAGAGAGAGATCTGTGCCTGCTAGCTGAAAGCTGTTTTACCTCCTTGCTTTTTCTTTTTCTGCAGGAGAATGAAGAAGAAGCATGTTTTTTTTGGAGTCTTGGCTTTGCTGCTGGTAGCACTTTGTCTATTCCTGGGGCTCTTTTTTGGATTACGCTCAGCACCTCCACAGAATGGCATGTACCTTTACAAAAAAGCAGTGGTTGCATCAGATGCAGGACCTTGTTCAGAAATTGGCAGGTAAAACAGCAGCTTTCTACAAAGATGGATACAGCAATGCCTGGTCCGTAACTTTCATTTGCTTTTCATTTTTTTTAATTCTTTTGCAATGAATGACTTATAAAGTCTACACATTTCTGTGTCTTTTTTTCTTTTTTTCTAAGATAAAGAACCACACAAAGACACTAGATATACTCAATGCAATAAAAATAATAAAACTAAAGGGTTTTGCAGTTTAGCAGGAATGGCATACATTGCATGGAGTAAACATTATGCCAAACCAATTATCGTAGTGTCAGCTAATATAATCTTTATCTTCTCCATCACTAATGCAACATACTAACATGTTTTTGTCGACACTGACTGGGTAAGAGCAGGCAGTCAGCATCAGCAGACTGTAACAATGTAACTAACTTCATTTAGCAGCTGTATCAAACAGTGAGGTTAACAGCGCTATGATGCGCTTAGATCAGTAGACCTTTAGGGAGATTACATAACAAGGGGCTGAAGATTATCATAATTTCTTATACTATCAAGGGTTATATAATATTTCCATACTCTTATCTGTAATATTTAGCAGATATTTGTATCTTTTCTTTCTTGTCCATACATAGTTCTCAACCTCTTAGTGCAAGAAATCTGGACAAAGCCTGACATAATGGGGGTGGGGGGATGGCCCAAACATAAGGACAGATTTTAAATATTTTTCTTTTAAAATTAGAAATGCATTAGAATAACAATGTTTGTGTTGATACAGTTTCTAAAGAATTTGAAGTCTGAAACTCAAATTTACGTAATTATTTAGTGACATCAGTCCTGAGATCATCCCAGTGGTATGGCAAAAAACACAAATTTTATGAGGAACAGACCAAGAATCTGAGGCAAAAATCTAGATATTCTGCGATAATCTGGACAGTCAAGAGGTATGTGTCCATACTGTCATATCTACTAAAAGTTTATTATGTCTGATCCAGTGATGTGCTGATTGAGTATCATTCTGTGGTACTAGGATATGCTTCAGGAAAATAGTTTAGTTACTGCAGGATAACTTGGGATGGAAATTGCAGAACAAGTTTAAATTTTTACCAGCATAGAACATAGGTTCATAGGTGTGTACTAGGCTAATGGCCATGGAGCCTTTATATGCCTAGCCCATACAATTACGCTGGCATCATGCCACCCAACGTTAGTTCCCAGTGCCTTTGTTGAGTAGAGCCACTGGAGTGATCCCCGGGGTGAATTTTCTATTTCCCATCCACTCATCAAGATTTGTCTTGAAGAGGGCCAGTGAGGTTATGAACCTGTCCCTCCAGCACGTTCTGTTGACTGTGGGGCAATGAGGTTGAGGTCTCTGAAGCATGTGGTGCAAAGGGATTGGAATTTATTTAGATGTAGCATTTCTAACAGAGCTGGGTTAGACATGGCTTTGTAAGTCAAGCAGAGTTCCTCTAAGTAGGTGATATGAGACAGAGAATAGTTGGATTTTTTTTGAGTCTGTCCAAATAGGACAAATGTTTAAGGCCTAGAATCATCTTTGTGAGGTACTTTTGGGGCCTCTCCAGTTGTTGCAGGTATCTAGTGAGGTACATGCCAAATGGGGTATTGTACTCAATGACTGGCCTGATAAGGGAAGAGTAGAGGGAGACAATGACCTCTTTCTTCCTGGATGCAAAACCCTTGTAATGAGATGTGTCACATAGGATATTCTGACCACAGTGGCAGTGTGGTGGTCAAAAGAGAAGTTGCTGTCAACCTGTGTTCCCAGATCACTTATAATGCCTTCTGTGTTCAGTGGACTACCATCAGGTTCATAGGTTCATAGGTTCATAGGTTAGTACTAGGCTATCAGCCCTAGGGCCAATACAAGCCTAGCCATAACAATTCCCTGAATATTTCTTCCCACATTATTTACTTTCCTGGACCCCTGTCTAGCAGGGTGACTGACGTGATCCCTGGGGTGAATTTCCTTTCTCCCATCCAATCGTCAAGGTTCCTCTTGAAGAGGTCCAAAGAGGCACTCTGCTTGACATGTATGGGCAATCTATTCCAGAGTCTGGGGAGTCTCTGGGTCAGGAACCTATCCCTCCAACATGTTTTGTTTATTGTGATGACAAGGTTTAGATCCCTGGAGTGTGTAGCTCTGAGGGATTGGGATTTCTTTAAGTGTAGCATGTCCAACAGCTCTGGGTTTGACATGGCCTTGTATGTTAAGCAGAGATCGCCTCTGAGTAGACGATATGCACAGAGTATAGCTGGAGTTTTTAAGGCGGTCAGCATAGGGCATCTGCTTTAGGCCTGTGATTCTTTTAGTGAGGTATTTCTGAGGCCTTTCCAGTTGTTGCAGATGTCTTGAGAGGTACATACCAAATGGGGCATTGTATTCTATAATGGGTCTAATGAGGGATGAGTACAGTGGGACAATGACCTCCTTTTTCTGGATGAAAAGCCCTTCGTGATGAGGTGTGCCACATAGAAGGATTTCCTGACTGTTGTGGCGATGTGGTTATCAAAGGTGAGACCACTGTCCACCTGTGTCCCTAAGTCTCTTATCACACTTTCTGTGTTTAGTGTACTGCCACCTATATGGTAATTCATGGATACATGTTTTTCCCAAAGGGGATAACAATACATTTCTTGGCATTGAGCTTGAGCCCATGGCTCTGGCACCAAGCATCTGTTTCTGTAAGGCCCTTTGTAGAGTATCCACATCATTTGGGATTCAATAATGGCTCCCAGTTTGCAGTCATCTGCAAACTTTGTTAGCCAGAGTCCCTTAGTGTTGACCTGTACTTCAGAGAAGTAGATGCC
This sequence comes from Protopterus annectens, assembly GCF_019279795.1. Classification (NCBI taxonomy): domain Eukaryota; kingdom Metazoa; phylum Chordata; order Ceratodontiformes; family Protopteridae; genus Protopterus; species Protopterus annectens. Next base: position 875,120,024 of record NC_056733.1, read on the forward strand.
AAACAAGAGCGGCCCCAGGACTGAACCCTGAGGTACTCCACTTGTCACTTGTCTGGAGCTGGATTTGGAGTCTGCTACTTTTACAGTGTGGGTTCTATCAGTAAGCCATTTAGCAACCCATTGGGTGACATAAGGATTAATGCCCAACTTAGTAAGTTTATCTATGATTCCAGAGTGGGGGATGGTGTCAATGTGGTAATTCATGGGAATTGGGTTTTTCCCAAAGGGGATGATGACACATTTGTTGGCATTGAGCTTAAGGCCATGGTTCTGACACCAGTCATTGATGTTAATGAGGCCTTTCTGTAGGATGTCAACATCACTTGGGGAGTTAATAATAGCACCCAACATGCAATTGTCTGTGAACTTTGTCAGCCAGAGTCCCTTCGTGTTGTCCTGGACTTCAGAGAAGGAGATACCAAACAGGAGAGGACCCAGGACTGAACCCTGTGGTACTCCACCATTGACTGGTCGGCATTCTGACTTGGAGTCAGCTACTTTCACACTGTTGGTTCTATCTGTGAACCAGTTTGCAACCCACCTAGTGATATAGGGGTTGATGCCTAGCTTACTGAGTTTTTCTATGATCCCTGACTGGGGAATGGTATCAAAGGCTTTGGCACCTTGCCTTCATCCACAGCGCTGGTGACTGACTCAAAGAAGTTGACCAGTTTGAGCAGGCATGATCTACCTTTCACAAAACCAAACTGTGTGGGATCCGGAGTTTGGAGATTCCCTTAATCCTTGTTTATTAGGCCCATGATGATGATGCATTCCATAGCTCTGCATATCAGACTCATCAGGCTAATGGGGCGATAGTTCCCAGGGTCTGTAGTTGCTCCTCCTTTGTGGAGAGGGATGACTGTAGCAGTGTGCAATTCAGTAGGAACAAAGCCTGAGTTGAGGCTGTGATTGAACAGGGCACACAGGTGAGGTGTCAGTTCACTCTGTAGTTCATGTAGAACACAGCCAGGGATATTGTCATGTCCCATAGAAGCTGTAATCATGGCCTTAAACAGTGCTGTTTTAAACTGTGCAGCAGTAATACTGGCTGCCTGGCAATCTACTGGTATTGTGATTGGTCCTTTGGGGGGAGAGGGGTAAAGTTGGCAATGAATCTGTTGGCCAGTATATTGGCAATATCTGTTGGCTTGGTATAAGAGGTACCATTGTGCAGTAGCTCAGAGCAAATCTGGTTATTACTGTGGAGATTCTTTACGTAACTATAGAAGGCCTTGTGGTTGTCTTTACTATCTGCTGCAATTCTATTTTCATAGCTATCTTTAGAGGATTTGTTGTGGGATCTCAACTTTTTCTTGAGGCTGATAAGGGAGTTTTTCCAGTCTTGGGACTTCATCTTATTCTGCATCAGTTTCCTCCTTCTGTTGTAGAGTTTGTTTATGGCAGGGGACCACAGATTGGCTTCCTTTTTTTGGAAGAGTGTCTTGGTTCTATTGGGTATGGTGAGATCCATGCATTTGTGCACGTGTTTGTACAGTGCATTGGTGTATGATTCAGCAGTCATGCAACTGTTCTCCATTTGCATGGGTGCTGTGAAGTTAGCCACCTCTGCTTTTAGGAGCGCAAAGTTAGCTTTGGAGAAGTTTTTCATGGTGGTTACCTTTGTGGAGGGGGGGGGTTAAGTTCCAAGGTGATTAGTTTGTTTTCTGATCTAACCAGAGATACGTTGACTATTGGTATAGAGCAACAGTCGCCCATGTTAGTAATGACCAGGTCAAGGATGTTGCTACCTCTAATGGGGGTAAGAATGAGCTGATCCAAGGCATTGGAATGAATGAATTCTAGGGAACGTTGGGCAAGTGTATTGGTACATGAGTAATTTTCCCAATTAATGGAGGGGTAGTTGAAGTCACCCAGTGTTAGGTTGGACCCTAATATTCTCCACAGTGCTTAGGAATGTGGAGTGTGAGTCTTGGGACATGGTTGGGGACCTATAGCAGGCTACAACCTGAATCGCTGTCTTACCAATGTTAGCTGCACCTGAAGTATCTCTGATGCATTGTTTGGCTATCAGTCTGGAGGTGTGCACATCCTTTATGAATATGGAAACACCACTGCCTTTGGAGCTTCGGTCCAAGTTCTGGGGCGAAAGGTCTGGAATGAATTATAGCCTGGTAGTGCAGGTGTGTTTTCTGCTGCTTTGAACCAGGTCTCTGTTACAGCACAAATGTCAATGTTCTCCATTTTAAGGAGTGCTTTGAGCGAGTGCATTTTGAAATTTAGACATCTAGCATTGAGCACATGACAATCGGATTTCATTTGTTTGTAGCTGTTATGGTGGTAATTTGGTCTTTGGATGTCTCTGTTTTAATTACAAAAGCATGCAGTTAACTTGTCTGTGATGTCATAAAGAGTCGTAATAATGATACTATTAAACATGTCTATAACATTCTTAATGGACGGGTCATTGAGTCTTTAGTCAGTTTTTTTATTATGTCTTATATGAGCTTTTTAGACCTGAGCTTGTATAGATGTACTCTGGTAAATGTTATAGATTTACAAAAAGTAAGCTGCTTTCATGGACTTAAGACACAGGGCTTGTGTTAATTCTGTAAATGATAGACTGCAAGGTGAAAAAGTTGCGTGGGGCTTATGTTATGGTATAAACATTCTACTTTTGACATTATGGACCTTACTGAAAATATTACACAGTTTCTGTTTATACTCGAGTGGTTTACTTAGGACAGATATAATCCATGCCATTAAATGCAATATATTTGTTCTCAACAAATCCCAAAGATTTGGAATAGATGTTTGAGAAAATTCTACTTTTGTTTGGTAAAATGTATTACAATTATATATAAATACTTTATGAAAGTGCTTGTGGGATGTCGGTTGCTAAGCTATTTAATCACCTACTACAGTTAGCTAATTTCTTAACTATGAAATAATTATGGAGACAGGCCAGGAATTATTACACTGATCTTTATTGCCATCTCTGTAAAGGGTGATCACTGCAGTTCATAGGTTCATAGGTTTATACTAGGCTAACTGCCCTAGGGCATTTATAAGCCTAGCCCAAAGTTATGTGGCTTACGCCGCCCCTTATGTTAGAAATACTGTGCCCATTAGTTTGTTGTGCCTCTGTCCAGTTGGTTTCTATGCACGATACAGAGGCCTGACTCAACTAAAAGTACTGCTGGTTGAATGATTACTACAGCAGGTTAAAGCAAATATGGTAGATGGTTGTTAGCTAAAACTGAAAAGACTGAGTCATATCTTTATGAGAAGCCTAAAGATCTTCCTTCTGGCTAGGAATTTTGAAAATAAATGTTTTGCCAGTGCTTCAAAAATGTATGTTAATGGAAAAAAATTATACCATATACATAATGATTTTCTTTTACAGTATTATTAATCCAATATTTTTATAAAAAATAACATTAAAAGCTTTCAAGTTCAGATAATAACACACTAGTTTTATAAAAAGTATTCAGTCTTACAAATATAAATCTTTAGTCAATTCAAGAGTAGCTTTCATTTATATTAAGCTTTTCAGAATCTACATTAATTCTTCATTCTGTTTCATGCCAGGGTTCAAATAAATTCATGAACTTCCTGTAAAATTGGTCATATATTGTTATTAATAATATCTGCCATTTCCCAGAGATTATATTCATAATAAATTATATTTTATACTCTCTAAAATGTAACACTAATAATTAAACAATGTGATGAATTTAGCATACCTTTTTAAAATTCAGTGTTTATCACTTCCAGAAAATGTACCTTCTTTTAGAAAAGTCCAGAAATGATTTCACTGAAATAATTTTGCCTATATGCAAATCAATAACCTCACTTTAACTTTCTCACATTCTTTAAAAAAAAATGAAATAGCGTATCATTACATTCTCCACATCTCAAACAAGGATTGTCTTTTCTACCCATGTTAACTGTAAATATATACATAACAGTTTAAAACTGTCTACACACACACACACACACACACACACACACACACACACACACGTACATACACACACACACACACACACACACACACACACACACACACACACACACACACACACACACACACACACACACACACACACACACACACACACACACACACATATACACACACACACACACACACACACACACACACACACACACACACACACACACACACACACACACACACACACACACACACACACACACACACACACACACACACACACACACACACACACACACACACACACTCTCTCTCTCTCTCTCTCTCTATATATATATATATATATATGTATATGTGATATCTAAATCTTCTCTACTATCTTACTATATATTTAAGGGAATGAGTTTTGTGCTAAGTGGCATTGTCATTAGTCATAAACTGAGTTACTAATCCTATAATACAAGCTTTTCCATGTATCACATAAAGCAGACACTCACGTCTTCCATTTATTCATTTTATCTGTCTTTTTTGGCAGGGTTACAGTTTTACTTTCATTTTAGAATGACATAGTAATTGAGGATGTTGTATATTAGAGAGGGATTTATATAGTTTAATTAGGTTTTTATAAATGAGCTGACTCATGGGTGGTCTCCTAGTCTGTTTCTGAAGTGTTATCTTTTTTTTTAAGTTTCATTTATTTTGTGGTGTTTTTTTAACAGTTTATAGTGAGAAATATTTATTTATTTATTTATTTATTTATTTCCAGTTTGATGACCAGGGAGGTCCACTGGGCTCAAAGAGCCCGTTTTCAGTGGAGGCCCGAGGAAAAAAGCTCCATTATACCATGACCCCCCATTAATATTCCAAAACGTGCACTCTGATTGGCCAGCGTGCACGTTGTAAATCGACTTATACTAATGGAAAAAGGTCCAGTCGCCCTGGACTTTTTCCATTACTATAAGTCTCTTTTAAAACACTGCCTCGCTATGTTAAAAGAGTTTAACATAGCGACACAGGTTTAAAAAAAGCAACGGAGATCTCCGTTGCTTTTTTTAAAGCTGTCTCGCTATGTTAAACTCTTTTAACATAGTGACACAGTGTGCAAAAAGCAACTGAGATCTTGCTTTCTCCGTTGCTTTTTTTTTTAAACCTGTCTCGCTATGTTAAGTGGATTTAACATAGCGAGACAGCTTTAAAATAAGCAACGGAGATCTCCGTTGCTTATTTTAAAGCTGTCTGCATGTTAAACCCATTTAACATAGCGAGACAGACAAAAGCAATGGAGAAAGCAAGATCTTGCTTTACTGTTTCACTATGTTAAATGGGTTTAACATAGCGAGACAGCTTTAAAATAAGCAACGGACATCTCCGTTGCTTATTTTAAAGCTGTCTCATGTTAAACCATTTAACATAAAACAGTAAAAGCAACGGAGATCTTGCTTTCTCCATTGCTTTTGGCCACAGCTCTGATGTACTGCGTAGGCATGTGCAGTACATCAGAACTGTCGCGGATACCGGACAGCTGCGGAAGGGCAGCAAAGAGGCATTATACAATGCCATTATTTAAGAAAAGTAATTATTTTTTTTCTTAAATAATGTCATAGTATAATAGCAATAACCCACTTCTGGGTGTGGGTAATGTGGGATTTACCCACGGTTGTCTTTGTTTGGTGCCTCGGGCGCCTCGGGACCAAACCATGCCAACCGTGGGTAAATCCCGCATTACCCACACCCAGGCGTGGGTTATTGCTATAATAATACATAGTACAAGCTCCATAATATAATACTGACTGACAGAGGTGCCAATTTCATATTTTATTTATTTATTTCCAGTTTGATGACCGGGGAATATATCAACACATGCACATTTATAATTTAGTTTTAGAGTTTGTTTTAGTTTAATATTAATGTTTTGCTATTCAGGTAAATGTATTTGGGAATTATATTTTGATCATTTATTTGTGGTTTATGTTTCATTTTATTTTCTATTCCTT